>NC_065529.1:20310673-20347423 GCF_006386435.1 Epinephelus moara
ACACTAACCCTCAGTTTTGATTTGACTGTTGATTGCAATCAGCTGTGAGGCGGAGTGATACATACACAGTGAAATAACCGTGATGTTGTACTCCAATATCATCACGGTTTTACTGTCTCTCGACCAATCAGATTGCAGGGCCGGAACTAACTGTTGTATAATGTGTGGTAAGGTTAGGGCACAAAGAACACTCTGTTTGGGTTTGTTTTGATATAAAATGCTCAATTTGTTGCCGCCAGCATGGCTGGAAATGTGGTCTGCTGCTTGGCAACCATCTCGCCTAGTTCCATGCTATCCACCATCCCCTCCTCTTCCTGATGAGAAACTCGGCTTATATTCCTGTAATCTACGTCACTTTAGAGATACTGACATGATATGTGAGCCTGGTCTCACTCCGAAGTTGTCGAAATCTGGCACTTGGGCAGTGACTTGCGGCGTCAGAAACCAACCAAAAAAGGTGTCCTCCATCGGCATGATATACGGCTGGTTGCCGTTATAGTTTAATGATGCCTGGTGGCATCAGGGGGAAACACGGCAGGACACGGACAAAAGTTGAGGTGGCGAAAGTCCGAGTGGGGTGGGCGGAAGGGGTGGTAGACGGGTCCAACAAACACAGACTTTCACCCGAGGGAGCAGTGTTTGCGTCCCGTAAGATTCTAAAGCCAAACCCTGTTCTTTTTTCCTAAACCCAACCACGTGTTTTTGTTGCCTAAACCCATTGTACTGATGTAGTGATTTTACTTTGAAAGAGACTGTATGTAAATATTACATTTCCTGTGAAAACAAAGTGTATCTTGACTGACAATGCATGTAACAGGCAGAACTTGACACGGCGTCCCAGAACGTCAACAACCAATGTACCCAGGGTACACTGCACGTCCTATGTTGATGTGGAAAGTCCATGACCAAACATCAATATGTGACGAGGTCGGAGTGAGAATGTGTTGGATACTAATTAAACAAGGAAATGTAACATATTCACGGTTTGCAGAGATGTACAATGCCAACATTTTACCCAGGTGTCTGGGCTGCACTTGTAGTGACAAACCTACAGATACCAACTCTGCAGCTCCCCTTAACTTGGCAGAGCATTTTAGTGTCTTTCAGCTAACTCTTTGGTTTTACAGTGTTTAAGTTTGCTGTTTGGATTCAGTTTCACATCTCACTGTCTCAGCATTGTCTTCAGCAGCAGCAGCTTTTTGAAAAGCTCTGATAACTCCATTGTACACTACCTGCCCAGCACTACATAGCAGACAGGCAGAGTAAGCAACTAGCTGGTGAACATAGTGGAGTAATTAGCAGCTAAAGAGACAGATATTTCCCTTGGGAGTTGGTGGAGACCAAAACAGAGCTAAAAGTGAGTGTATATTGGACCAATATTCACCAGTTGACCAGAAACATGACTCCGATTGTTAATGTTGATATGTATCTGCTGGTTGCAATGATTTGTTATCTGTTTCAATAGATCATTTACTCAGTAATAAATTACTGATGTTGGGTGAAAACCTCATGAATCCAATCTGATGATTTGTTTTCATGTCTGTGTACATACTTCTTGCCTGATAATCAGACCACATTGCCATTTCATATTCCCTTCATTATTCACTGAAGAATTGGAGATGTGAGCAGCAATTCAGAATTCCAGTACAAAGCTAACATCATCTGTCTTGTAGCTGAGAAACATTTTCCATTTCATGCTTTCAAACCCCACTGAATAAATTCAATTAGAGTACTTCTTGGCATCTGATGGCAACAAAATGAAGTTAAATGAAACAAGGGGTGGTAAAAACATATGACAGACACCTGAGTAACAGTTACACTGACTTGACAGGATCATATTGTACCAACAGAAAGCTCCTTTGTGAGTCAGAGAATAAGAGTGGGATTAGATGGAAACCAGGATGGGGAAAAGAAAACGCTCTTGACTGCCGAGCGAAAATATATCCTTGCTACATTTGGCGGTTGGAGTTACCTTGATATTTCTACTCTTTTCATAAAAGTTTCTCTCGCAGTGCAAAAACATTTGTATTTGTGTGTGTGTGCATCGGGCTGTGTGTTTTTGTGTGTGACTGATCCTGTCAGTGAATCATCAAGTCTCCTCTCTACCAGTTCAATAAATAACCATTCCCCAAAATGCCCGCTTTACTCACAGGTCAATTTCCCCTGAAGTCTGACAGAGAGCACTCCCCGGGGAGAAGGGAATGAGTCAAGGAGCACAGGCTGCTTTCCAATATACAGAGAGGAGCTGCAGGAGGACCGGTGTATGACTCACCATTCACCCAAATGTTTCCACACCTTACCCAGGACCTGTCTGCTGCTGTGACCCTCTCTTTGAAATATGATTCATGTCACTAAATCCCTATTTTTGGGTGCAGACACTACACGTGCATGAGATTTGATATGAACGTATGTAATTGGTGCTAAATCAATTATCTAATTAATCAATTTGTTGTGTAGCTCCAAAATAATTTTGATAATTGATAATAGTCAATGGTGTGTCTTCCTGGTTCAGTGTTTTTTGGCGTACCATATATCCACAATGTTTTATTTCTGCTGCTGCCTCCCTTGGCTAGGTCTCCCTTGTAAAAGAGATTTTTTGTCTCAGTGGGACTATCCTGGTTAAATAAAGGCAAATAAAAAATGACAAAAAATGTTAGTTGTCACCTTATATGGAATAGACTTTATGACACGATTTTGCCTTTGCATCCTCTATGTAATGTGTTTTGTAGGGGATTAATGGAAAACGCACACATTTAAAGTCTAGTCTTACCTCCAGCTGATGCTGATATGCATGTCTCGGCTTATAGCTGATCAATGGTGGATTCTCTCCAACCACAATCACAAACAGGAGAAATTAAAGGTGAGAGGTTTATAGACTGCTCTGTACATCATGTGAAATAAAGGTCAAAGAGTGAATGAGGACACTTCCTGTGGTGTTGTGTGCCTTATTATCTAATGGGAGATGACAGGTGTAGGTTCTAGCAAGCTGAGGGGAAGTGAAACAGAGCTGGGGTCACGTGGAGGTCGAGGTCAGGGTCCTGACACTCACAAGGATCCCTGCCTGACCACTATACGTCATCCTTCCACACAAACACACACAGCAGGTGGAGAGTGGATTATTGACAACATCTAATAAAGGTTACTGTACTTAGTGTTACTGTAATTTGAAGCATTCTCTGGCACATGAATTTCCGTCGGGATAAATAAAGTTCTGTTGAACTGAACTGAATTGAATCAGAAACGGGAATAGGTTGGAAATGCAATCTTTTAGTTTGATTAACATGTTGATGTTGTCAACAGTATGAGTATAGGGTCCATAAAGAGGCAGTTCATGTTAAAAAAGGCCTTCAACATCAATATGTCAACATTCTCGGTACCATCTACATGCGAGCCAACACCTTCCTAGAATAGATATGTTTTCCTACAGTTCCTCAGCATGCTTCCTTTTCTCAACCATCCAGAAATCATGGATTACTAGAACCATCTGCGATGCCATAAACACACGTTAACATGGACAATTATATAGCAGCAGCCTACAATGTCAGAAAAGGTAAAAAAGACTAAATTACAATGCACAAGTTGAAGGAGGTGACAGGATCTCACTTCACTGGAGCTGTACCTTATATGATGTCATGTGACAAATAAATGATTAACTGACACTGACCACAACATCCAGATGAAGCTAATTTACAACATTACCTCACCTTCTGAAGATCCTCCTATTGTTAGTGACCATTATCCTCTCTGCATCCCAACACATCCATCGCCTAGTTTGTATGTTTCAATCCAAACCATGAGTGGTTAACCTGCATGTGCAGCATTTACATTTTTACAGCTTCCACAGCACAGCAAACTGTCACACCGAAAGATAATATAAAGACCTTTGGAGGCAGCACAGTAAGCCAGACCATATAAAAACCAGCTGGGAGACATGTCTTTGTGGCCTTGTCCAAGCAGAAAGCTTCATCTGCCTTTCAAGACCAAGCAGAGGGGCCGATGTTCGCACATTAGAGTGTGACCTCCGCTAGCTGACAATGTGAGATCGAGCCACAGGCTGCGGGGAGAATGTGTTGCATTTGGATCTGCAGCGTGGACGGAGCTCTGACACAAAGGTACACACACAGTTTTCAAATTCTGGGAAACACAAATGTGAACACCAAAATGCCCACACAAGCATTTTTAACACCTGCTTTCAAAGCCCCGGACACACGTAAGAGCTCGTAAAAAAAAACCCCACACAGATAATGTGTCTTGATAACATTATGGATGGATGAGTGAGCAGCTCCATAGAACAGTGATTACTGGCTGCTGTGTGTGAAAGGAAATAGATTAGTCACTGTCTCAGCTCTCTCCCTTTTAATAACACAACATATAAACACTCCTTCATGCTGTCTGAGTGGAAAAAATAAACTCAATATTCAATGTTAGGCTCCAAGGAAACGGCTTTTTAATAGAGAGTGTGGCGTAAAGGGGAAAATAATGTGAATAACTGTGATAACCTCTTCATAATCATGAATGCCTCTGCTTTAATTTATTACACAAGTTGGAAAAACATGTTTAAAAAATGCACTACTGTGAAAATCATCAAGGCTATTATTATAGTCACATTTATGCCAACTGTTCTTTACAGCATTTTACAAGCTTGCTATGAAAGAGAAGAATTTTACAGAAAGTGTTCCTAGAAGAAAATGCAAAGAGAATAGACTGCGGCAGCCTTGTTATCGTCCTTGAAAGACATAAAGATGCTTGGAGAAGAGAGGGTGAATGGAAAATGTACCTTTCTTTGTGCGTGCTTTAGGTGTTAGCTGCTCTCGCCCATCACAGGTGCATTCTGGGCAGATGGGAGATGAACCCTACCTTGAGCAATTCTTATGCAATCTTTTTTTTCTCCACAGATACGCAGACACATGGACAGACAGATCACACAGGCAGAAAAAATACAGTTCAGCTGTTGCCCATGATTACGTTCATACAAAATGCACCATTTTTCAATTCAAAAATCCATCGCCACCCAATCCCAGAACAATAAGATTTACTGATTTGCTGGTGGAAGGGGTGATAATCCCTAAATGGGTGATGGTGAAGTTGGTAATGAGTTTGACGGTATTTTCCTTCACTATCGACACAACGGCATGATGCCAATGAGCGCGACGCCTCACCTAATCCCACACGGGCGCTGAAGACAAGTCGTCTGACAGCCGACACACACGCATGCTTGCGTAGAGGTGTCAGAGAGACAGCGGCAACAAAGGGTCTTGTTTATTAACGGAGCTCGTGAGGCGACAAATGAAGCATGAAATGAGTATCTCGCACACAACACAGACATACCAGGTACTGTATGGCGAGGCCGTGGAGGGAAAGAGGGAGAGCAACCTGTGTCACACCGTGAAAACGCTCACAAACATACAGATAAAAGAATCAATTTCATGGGTCGTGATAGTAAACAGAATGTAGAGGCATCTGTACAACAGATTGTGTGACCCAGTTTATGACGGCTGTGTGCTGGTGTTTGTGCCAATCAGTCAGTCCTCTCCAGTTTAAAGGAGTAGTTCGACAATCTGGGAAATACAATTATTTGCTTTCTTGCCTAAAGTTAGATAAGAAGATTGATACCACTCTCATGTCTGTACAGTAAATTTGTAGTTGGAGCCATGTGCCAGCAAAGACAGTGGATAAACCAAGACGGTCCACTGCGAGTCAGTTTCCTGTATCAGTGTCACGCGGGGTTCGCAACCACCACGCCCCTTTAGGAGACTAACAGCAGGTCCATTGACTTCAGTGGGAGAAATGAACGTGATTACAGATTAGGGCCGATTCTTTCGCCCCATAGTCATGGAAGCAGATATTGGACCCATTTATCACAAGCCACATATCTTCAGAACATTCCGACACCAAAATGGCAAATTTCAGACGGACAAATCGAGAGAAAATTTACTTTGTTCAAGACCTGTCTCTGTCTCAACAACACACTCTCGCGAGATCCGGGGCAACAGATAGCTCCTCTCTGGTGCTGAAATCAGTGCAGTTACACCAAAGATACTGGATTAAAAAAATATTTTTTCCAGCGGATGTCTTAGTTACAACATGACTGAGCTAACTGGAGTAGTTTCATGTCATATCCGACAACGGGAGGCTTTTAACAGATGACGTCCTGATGTTAGCTTTGCTGCTGCTGTTAGCTGTCACTGTCAGCTGCAGCCACTGATGCTTTCTAGACATCGTGATTTCCCAAAACTGAATAAATACCCCACGTAGCAACACAAAACTGCTTTGCTAGCTCAATCATGTTGTAACTAAGATATCTGCTGGAAAAAAAAAAAATTTCACGGACCATTTATTGAGTTACTGAGTTATTACAGACACCGCTAATGGCTAACGGTTAGCCCAGCTAATCTACGATAACCAAGTGAGGTTGGGGATACTCGTCTTTGATTGGCGGTTCTCCATCGTCTTTGATTGGGCTATGGGGGACAACGCCTACTTAAGAGACCGGAAATGTATACCATTTCATACAATGGGGGTATATTGTAGGTGGGCCATCTTGTTATAATACAGTATCTTTGGCTGCCAGTTAGCTTAGCTTAGCATAAAGACTGGAAGCAGAGGGAAACAGCTAGCCTGGCTCTGTCCAAACGTAACAAAATCATCTACCAGCACCTGTAAAGCTCTCTAATTATCATGTTATATATTTTTTGCTTAATCTGTACAAAAAAACTGAAGTGTTAAAACAACACTTGATGGTTTTATGAGGGGTTATGTGTCAGACTATTTCTTGGCTGGGTGCCGTGATCAGTACATAAGATGATAATGACAAGCCTTAGGCCCCGATCAGACAGAGTGCGTTTTGCAGGTTGCGTGTGGGTACATAAGGCCCTCAGAAAGAGAAGAAATCACAGGGAGTACCACCAGCTGGGCCAAGAGTGTCACCTGGATGACGGTTGGTTCAAGGCTTATTTTAGGATGAGTCAAGGACAGTCTGAGAGTCTGCTATCAATCATCAGGCCTTATTATGCCTGGTAAGAGAGAGAGAGAGAGAGATGTTAGAGAATAGTTGAGGCTACAATTTGTTCTGAGGCTATGATTCTCTGCTGGAAACTGGTGGATAGCCCCCTCCGGGTTGGGAGAGAGTTATTGCCTCAAGCAAAGGAGTTCAAGTATGTCGGGGTCTTGTTCACAATTGAGGGTAGAATGGAGTGTGAGATAGATCGGTGGTTTGGTGTGGCTTCTGAAGTGATGCGGGTGCTGCGCTCGATTGTAGTGGTGAAGAGGGAGCTGATCTGAAAGGCAAAGCTTTCAATTTACTGGTTCATCTACGTCCCAACCCTCACCTACGGTCATGAGCTCTGGGTAGTGACCGAAAGAATTAGATTGTGGATACAAGCGACTGAAATGAGTTTCCTCCGTGGGGTGGCTGAGGGAACTCCAAGTAAAGCCGCTGCTCCTCCATGTCGAAAGGGCACAGTTGAGGTGGTTCGGGCATCTGATCAGGATGCCTCTTGGGCGCCTCCCCTTAGAGGTGTTCCGGGCACGTCCCACTGGTGGGAGGGCGGCCTCTGGCCGGACTCAGAACACGCTGGAGGGATTACTTATCTCATCTGGACTGGGAACACTTTGGGGTCGCTTGGATGGACAATTTGATATATCTTGCACCTTGCCTAGTCGGGCGACGACAAAAGTGAGCTAATGTTTGCTTAACACACTAGTACTTGTTGTCATCAGTACCACAGAAGGCCCACCTCTCATTTCATCTGATCCTACAATGGCAAAAAATGCCAGTGATGTTGGGCGCTTTCCGCTCATTAAGTTTTTTCAACATGAGGTATTCAGGCAGCTCCTGCAAAAACACAAGGCACATAGAATGGAAAAATGCAAGGCACTCAGCAATGCAAAAGCAGCAGCAGCAAAGCACTATACTCTTAAAGAAAACCATTGCTCGAACTGATCAGGGCCTGAAAAGAGCAACTCAACACCCTGTTTCACTATTGTGTCTCAGCGTTCTTCATGCCAAGATATAATATTTAATTCAAGAAATAGATATCAGAGAAAGCAGAGAGTGACAGAGTTTGGGGAATTGCATATCTGGCAGGTAGGGGGTCAAATTCATATAAACTGAGACTATGTTATGACCAAGACCAGAGTGTATCAAGACCGATACAAGACCAAGACTCTGAGGGGTCAAGGCCGAGACCAGACTAGAGTCCCACACTGCATGACACACTTAGGGTAAAAATGTGAAAAGCATGTAGTCCTCAACTTGATCTCAAAGATCTACATTCTCATAACAACACCCACAGAAAACAAATAAAGATTCCTCTTTACTCACCTCTTTTTATTCCCATACTGTGTATATGTGTGTATGTATAATGAGAAATGTCTTGATAAAACAATCAAAGGCATAGCAGAGGCAAATTTTATGTGTATCACAGAGTCCTCTTTGTCTGAGACCGAGACAAGAGGGAGTAAAAATGCGGTTGAGTTCGAGATAAGACTTAGACCTTCAAAAAGTGGTTGAGACCAGGACCAATCTCACGTACTACAACACTGCCACAGACACTATAACACTGATAAACACTGTAAACAAACTTACAAGTAGAAGAGGTACTATTTCTGCTACTTCTGTTCTCCACTTGTTCTCTGCTACTGTCCGCTCTGCTGAGAGATGATTGCTGGACTTATACGTTGAGAGGTAGTGTGTGTGTTGGAGATGGGGGATGAATGTGACTATGCCTTCTAGTTTGGTGTCTGAGTGTCCCAGACTGCGTCCTCTCTTTTTTTTGTCACATTTTTTAGGGTCATAGAGGACAGAACTGAATTTTAAAAACCTCATCCTACCATCATATTTAACTAGGACTACCGACTGGGGCCCCTGGGGACCCCAACAATAAACTCATGTAAACAACCATCATCTTTCTTCTCAAAAAAAAAATTTGATTAATGTTATCTAAGGAAAAACAAAACAATGATTATTATTGTTTTAGGAACGTTGCAATTAATTTGCATATGTTGTAAAAATAAAATATATACTTTTCTTCAACACAAATTGCAGCTTTTATTCCAAGTACAATCTACATTAGCACTGTAAAGTTTGTTTACCATACTTTGGTTCTGCTGTCATTTAGTTTTCAGTCCTTTTAAGTAAGCATTATTTGTGTTATATTTATATGGTGATACCAAGCGAGGTCACTTTGACCTCGATATAAAATAACTGAAATAATCCCACAGACATTCAAACTTCTACATCTTTCAATACAAAAGCAGATACAGACCTTGGTATCAGTATGAACCCCTGTCAAATTAAAGATTGAATGACTGTAATTCAAATTTAGATTTTTTAATCAGAATTGTAAAATGAATGGTGTTTACATACAACTATGAACACCACCCGCAACAAGCACATGATTTAGCTCATGCTATGCTCACAGCATACTCGCCTGTGTCAGGAGGAGGAAACACTTGCCAACTTCCTGTCTGTGTGTCGGAGGCACAGGCAACACCTTTTCCTAGTAAATTTCCAGCTGAGTGTTGGGATATCCACAGCAGCAGGTGGAGATTTCCTTGAAAGGATCAGTTGAATTTGATGGTCATAAAACATTTTACTATGAAATTATGTGATGTATCTCTGCCTTTTAACATCATCTGACCTTAGTGAAAAGCAGTATTTAGGGTCGACAGAAGAGCACAAGGAAATCTGTGTCTGCTGCATCTACAGTATGTCTGTCACCTTCAAAATGACTGGCCTGAACTGACTGATGAGCGCGTCTACCTCCCCTGATAGCATGTAATACTTTAAATTAGGACCCATGGCAAACATGAACTCAATAAATAGTTCTATTGAAATTACATAGGAGGAATTGGGTGCTTTAGACTGAGGTCCCCCAGGGCACTGATACAGTAGTACTTTTAAAAAGCACTAATTAAAACAGAAAACAATGATATAAAGTCATTAGGAACAAACTGATTGACAAAGTTATGAAAAATTAGAATGATAGAATAAAGCAAGTGTGAGATATGATAAAAGTATACCTCTGGGATCTAATTAATTACATTCTCCATCAGTTTTTGAAGAAACTAAGTTAAAATCTTTCTAAATCTGACCTGGTTTACTAAGCGGCCCAGTGACAGCAGGGAGCCTGGCCTGCCTTAGTGTCTTCAAACAGGGAACTCTCACAGTTCCAGGAGACTACAACCTGTGTTGATCTCCTTATGAGGTGAAAAGCGAATTTCCCTTTAGGGATCAACAGTGTCACAGAGAAAATCTTTGCTGTGGTGCAATGAAACGGTTGTAAGAGGGGTGTGACACAGGGACGGAGGACTCTGAGTGTAATGCTGCCATCTATGGGCAGAACCAAGCTTCTATTGATGCCTCGGCAGACAACACTTACTCCCTTTCCTCTCATACCACAGCATGTGTCCGAATCAGTCTCCTGCCTTCACCATAACCTCGTCAACTTTGTCCCACATGAGTCTAATATGCACTTACACCCACACATAGCTCATTAAAACATTACAAAGTCCTCACTAAAGCTTCTCACCCTGCTCCTCTAACAGAAGTTGACCACACATGACCTGCAGGCCGCTGCTGATTGGCATTCAGTTGCCCTGTTGGCACTGGCCAGCTTCTCACCTGGCAAACACCCTGCCAGCAGGTAAAGAGGCAGGGGGCATCATTCAGAGGTCCTTAACCCTGTCACTTATCTGCCACTATAGACACACACTTCCTGCCTTCAGGGGATGAGTGCACACACAGCATCCACAAACTCATGTGCACTCACAGACATCACATCACATGCAGCTCTGTTCATGAAAGCAGCTAAATATTAATTTCCTTTTGCTGTCATGAATAGCCGTGTTTGATGGATACAGCCCACATGCCTATCATCGGAGTTAAATTGATCACAGTGTGGCTGATGTACATCGTGTGGTGGGGGAGCGAAAGCCTTTCTGGAGAGTGATGGATAGCTAAAGTGAAGGCAGCTAATTGGAAGTTTAAGGTAAAATCACACTGTCAGTGGGGAGGGAAATTGGCTGTGTTTAATTTATGTTCTCTAGATGATTCCTGGCTGAAGTTACAAGATGAGAGACAGCGCATATGGAGTTCTTTTAAAAATAAATAAATTTCTGAGCATTAATCACAAACAAGGAGCGGAAAAACAAAGCAGCAGGGTTGAAAGGAAAAATGATTTGATGTATTAAAACCAAATACTCTTTTTACAGCTTTCATGCTGTGCCAGTCTGTACCACATAATTTCACTGCTACAACTTGCAGCGCGCTGTCTTCAATAGAAATTCACTATGTAACTCTGCTTTTGTCCAAGTAATACAAAGGCTAGAGCCTGTCCCCAGTTAATCAAAGCTTCTGTTGACATAGGACATCTATGTGGGCACGCCATGATAGAGGGGTTTGGTGTGCTTGTGTGTATGTGTGTGTGTGTGTGTGTGTGTGTGTGTGTGTAGGGGTGATCCACTTGTACTCACACTGCCTCTCTTCTCTTTGTGTGACAGACAAAGCCGATAGCACCCCGTCAATCTGGGAAGATGGGATCATTATACAAACAGCACCCTGTCATTATTGACACTACATTTGTGTGTGAGCGCATGAGTGACAGAGTATGGAGAAGGGAAAATGAGTGTGTGTTATAAGTCTGTCAAATGGTCAGTGTAACTGCCCGACCAGGCCAGTCTCGTAGTGACAGTATGCTTTGAACAGTCCAGCTGGTTGCGTCATTTTTGGAGGTAGAAATGACGTAATGCCGTGAATACAATTGAGCTGAGACTGTACGAAAGGGCGTTATTATCCGCATTTGTTCTGCTCATCACAACTTGACCCCTTCTATAACGGCAGGCTTTTTATTTCGGCCTTTGAAACAGGTATAAACACTTTTGCCTTTTGGCTGGATGACACTTTGTTCGAAGTACTTTGTTTCAACCCTGGCAGCGTAGCCTGGCTTTCACAGCTGCTATGAGTCCAGTTTAAGAGAAGAATGTAACTCTCTACGTCCTATTATACAAACATTTGCCATACTGGTCGTCAAGCAGTCTCATTTTTGAGATTTCAGTCATCATTCTGAGAAGTGCATTCCATCACTCTCTGAACGACATGCCCTCTAACTCTAATTGCTCACTTAAAAACAGCCTTGTCTCTACTTCATTTATACCAGTGCACTTTACTAAATCACATGAATTTGTAAAGCCGATAAATGCGCATAAAGTCTAAAAGGGCATCACACTGACAGTATTTTAATGTTACAACTGTACACAAGATACCCCCACCTAACACTCTTAACCTGAACAGAGCACAAATTGGTATAAAATCAAAGACAGATTGAAAAGGGTGTCACGCATGGAATAGAGCAGACAATAGTTAGATGTTAATAACAAAAAAGCACATGGGTGCACCAATATCTGAGCCCTCTAAGTGCCCTTATCATTTCACTTCGTCTTTTATCTTCACTTATTTTGATACGACTTGAGGTGATGATGCACGTGTTAAAGGCAAATCTGAGGCAAATGAAAGAACACTAAGCAAAAACAGTAGAAGGAAATGTAAGAATGTGACGTAAGAGGGTCGGAAATGGATTAAATGAAATATAAAGTTGGCACCAATTTTACTTTACTCATCATTTAGACCAGGAGTGTCAAACATACAGCCCACCAAGAGTCAAGTCTAGCCCACTGGATGACTTTGCACACCAAATATTGATGCACTTGTGAAGGCTGAGAGGCGCCAGGTTTCAGGAGCAAGTGAAAGTGAGTGGCCTACTTCATGTAAAATTCTGCTTTAGAGGCTTTTCCACCTAGAAAAGACTAGAAAACAGTTATCTGAAAAAAGCAATGAATATGGTCGTATTTAAAGACACAGAACATTGTGCAAAATATTGTCAATCAGTAGCTTCAGTACAAAATGATCTGTTTCAGACTTCTGTCTTAACACAATATTGGTGAAACACTGTTGCTAAGACACTTCCAATCGTTTGATTTGTGAAATATTTGTAAGGCAGGGGATAACTTAACCTGCTTCCTCAATAGCTCTCACTTAAGTTTGGTGCGGTGATTCAAACAGTACTACACAGGAGTGGAAATGTATGGAAAAATACACATGTAGTGACAGTGAGTAGTCGACTGACTCAATGTGGAAAAACGGAGACATCTCAAGACATCTCAGGACACACATTTACAGATTGTTCTGCTTTACATTAAAAGAAAACAGAAAATTTGGAGGTGTTGTTATCTTCAGGTTATTATGCAGTGGTTTTACTGGTGCAGCCCACTTGAGATCAAATTGGGCTGTATGTGGCTCATAAACTGAAATGAGTTTGACACCTCTGGTTTAGATTACAGCGCAATAGTTGGCCCATGTATAAGTTTCTGTTGATTACCAACCATCTTTGCAATTAAATGACATTTGAAAAATCACAACTTCCTCATAACTGGTCTGAAAACATTTAAGGCAAATCACCTGAATGATTTTCTCTCTCTGATGAGACACTTTGCTGTTGCGAGCAAAGTTGGTTTGACTTCAGATTGATTCCTTATTATTAGTAAGCCCAGCCCCAGACACACTGGCATCTAACATTTAAAGGTTGACTCCATTCTTTATTTATTTATTTAATTGAGGTTTTATATCCTTCTGTAATTTGTCAGTAGTGTTCCTGATGTATTATTCAGTTTTGAAATTTCAAGTTTTGTACAATCTATAGCCCTTTTTAAACAGGAATTGTGCAAATTTGCAGGAAAGCCCGATCAGTCTTTTTTCAGCATTGGCAGTATAAAAACAAAATCGGGGAGTGCGGCAAAATGCTGCCTACCTACTTTTGTTTATACAGAATGCTCCTTTTTTGGGGCAATGGGGGGCGTGAGCAAGTAACAAAATGTGTAGCTCAGCGTGTGACATAAACAGTGACGTGGGAGGGAAGCCGCGGCTGGTCAGTCCTTCTGCCATTCTCTCGTAAGTCGGCTCGTCCTTCACTGTTCCTGTCATCTGACGGTTAATGGCCTCTTCATCTGCGGAGGCAAGGAGGCTGCATTTCCCTCTTGCTACCAGCTGCTCGCTAATTCCTGCTATCAGCTGTTTCCTGTTTATCCACCGCCAGTGGCTCGCACGTGTGGCGTCATCAACAGCTCCTCCCACAAGTCTTCAACAGCCCCTCCCGTTGCGGAAGGCTGGCTCGGTCTGTTGAAATAAAAGATAAAGTCCGCACACCAGAAGCTGCTCCTTGAAAATTTATTCACGTTACGTTTCGGGCTCCTGCCCTTCATCAGACGGTCTGTTTAAACTAAAAGGGTTCCGCCAATATGACTACCCTACGAGGCGGAAAATTGGGCACCTCGGATCAACTCGCCAATCCGGCTCTGTGTGTCTAAACGGTTGCAGCTTGCAGGCAAAACGGCCCAACATTCGTGGAAAATCTGGCAGTGTACAAGGGGCTTATGTTTTTCTATTTTGCCTCAAAATGCTTTTTTCTCAAGTACTTCTAAAATCTTTGTCCCAAGTGACCTGAATGATGTCATTGCTACATATAAACCCATGTAGGCCAGGCCCCACTTTGTGATAATGGCTGAGTAGGTATTTCAATCAGAAAACATGGAAAGAACACAGATGGACCTGCCCCATAAGTGTGTACGAATTTAGGAGGTTAGGATAGACACTGAAACAATACAGTCAGCCACTGCTTAAACTTCTGTCTGCTAACAAAACAAAATAAAAAAAACCACACATCGACTGCACCTACAACTCAACATCACCTCAAATAGTCCTAGACCTGTTGCTCCATTCCCAAGGGTAGTTGTAGCGACACTTCCTGGCATAATATCAAAATATCACACCTTGCCAGGAGCCGGCAGCGTGATTGTCGATGGCAGCAAAATCCTTCTTCACCCAGAAAGCTGTTCTCAAATCCTGTGCACAGCCTGGCAATAAAGAAATGTAGAATCCATGTTAGCCCCTACTGCTGGCGCAAGAGAAGATTCCAGGCCCTAAATACAGAATAATGAGGCATTAAAGTCTGGGGCTGAGGAGGGTAATAATAAGAATGAAAGCGGGAGGGGGTGAGGAGGGTATGATGGGAGAGGGGACAATAGTTTCCCGAGGAAAGAAAGAGTGAAGGAAAGAACGAAGGGGGGTTGGAAGGGGGGGAGGAAAGATAAGACTGGTGGCTTATCCTAGTTACTGGGGAAGGATTAAGTGATGTGCCACTTTGGTTTGGTGAATTTGTGGGCATGCATACACACACACACACACGCACACACACACAAACAGTCCTGCTCAGTCTTTCTCTCATTCAATCACCCTCCGAGAGACGCACACACATCCAGGCCTGTGCTGAGCGGGGTTAAGGAGCTGCGTTGCCCTCTGAGCCAGTCTTACTGGGCTGTAATGACTTTAGAGGATGTCGGATTCTTTTTATCCACCAGTGTAATATAATAACGCAGAAAGGAGGGAGCTATCCTCTTCGAGTTGCCTCTACAGGCCTCGGTGGACTGTCTGTCCAACTCCTCTTTTCCCTACCTTCCTAACTTTACCACCCTGTCTCACTGCAGCCTGCACCCAGATGATTTACTTTGTCCTTTATAACCTTGACCTCTTTCAGTTTTCTGCCTCTGTTTTCACTGGCGTATCTGGTTTGCTCAGCCTTGTGCTTTTCTTTTTGTTCCCTTTCTTCCGAGGCTCTTCTCCTTCTCCAGTGTCAGCCATGACAGTGTAGGGTTCTTGGACTGCTCCACCCTCAGTCACGTGCTTTGTCAGCCCCAATTTCACTCCACACACACTTGGGTCAGGTCCCCCGCTGCTTCAGGGCCCCTCTGGTTATCTCTACATTCTCTCTTAAGTCCCACCATCCTTTGTATCCTGTCTCTCTGTCTGTCTTTGTCTAGGATGCTGGATGAAACAGAAAGTGGGTCTCCCTGCGGGTCAAATGGAGACACAGAATACACTCAGTGCAGCGAGCATCAAGAATAAAACGGTGGGAAGTCATTTCATTCCTTGTAATCAAAGGAAACCTCTACACAAAAACATATTGAGACTTAAAATTATCGCAGATGTACCTTGCAGTTTCGGGCCCATTATGTGGTTTGGCAGCAGATGTTTATTCATATTAGATAACTGTCCAAACATAAATCACATGATGTCATTTTCAGATATTTGCAGCACAGGTGTTAGTATCTGTCCCTCAGGCTGAAAGAGGAGACCAGGATGCTGTGTAGCTACAGGACACTGCATTATGAGAGATGGGTGTGTTTAGCTTTGTGTAATATCTTGTTCTCTCAGGCCACAGTCAGAGAATATGCATCATTATCAGCACTTATATAAACGATAACTTTCAATATTATTTGCTTTTATAAACTTTTTGTTTCACACCTCCAGGCTTTTCCTTTGACAGCTAAGGAGTGACGCAGCAGCTTTATTCCTTTTGATTCTGAAAGTATACCTCCAGCTGTTAGAGACAAAACGTATGGTGACATCACTGATTTGGACATGTCCAAAAACAAAGATGCAAAGAATTAAAATAGTGGAATATGGGAATATGTATGATTGGTGAAAGAGGGCTGCATCTCACTTTTTTGGACAATATGTTGATATAAGTTGATCAGAGGTGTGTGGAAGGCAAACTTCTGACTTGTGTGATCCAGAGCTAAGAAGTCTTGAGGATAAAGGTGTCAGACGCAACTTAAGGGATTGTTTTATCCATATCAAAACACAAGAAAAAAAACATTTACATACTATTTAGTGGTAACAAAACTTGCAGATAGCTTTGGTTTGATACATCCAGGTTTTGAGATATCAGCATCTGAGAATTCATCTGTGTATGATGTCATTATTTGGGCAAGGCTGAGCAGTAACGCCTCACCAGGAAGGGGATAACTGTAATGACTAAACAACTACAATATAAATTTTCTTATGTGCGGAGTCTGCATGTTCTCTCCATGTACCCCTGTGTGGGTTTTCTCTGGTTTCCTCAGCTTCCTCCCACAGTCCAAAGACATGCAGACAAGGTTAATTGGTGACTCTAAATTGCCCGTAGGTGTGAATGTGAGTGTGAATGGTTGTCTGTCACTATGTTAAAACCCTGTGATAGTCTGGCGACCTGTCCATGGTGTACCCCGCCTCTTCCCCGATGTCAGCTGGGATAGGCTCCAGCCCCCCGCGATAAGCAGGATAAGCAGCTATTGAAAATTAATGAATAATTTTGTTGTGATATGGCGGCCTATAAAACGTTCACACCTTTCACACATTGAACACAGATCTCCTAAATGACAAACATTACAATAATCGTACCAAAACACTCACCTCTCACTCTCCTCCTGTTTTCTCCTCCTCTTCTTCCCTCCATGCTGAGAACCCATCCATCCAACTGCTTCACCGAGCTGCGTGTGTTTATGTGTATGGTTGGTGATTGTGGTGGGGGGTCTAATTCAATTCACCAGCAGCCAGTTCCAGTTCACATTAACACAGTTTAATAAAAGACTATTCAATTAGCTATAGAGCTCCATGTGAGCGTGTGCTGCGTGCAGAAACAGAATGGTGACTGTCATTGATGGAGGCACACACTCCAATTAGGCTCACTGTCGACTTCTCACATATGCAATGCCAAGTTGGCTGAGGGAAGAGAGAAGAAAAGAGGAGAGGGAAACGGCGGGGGAGAGAGAAAAGTGCAGGGCAAACGACTTGCTCTGGGTGAACTCCAAAAAGAAGTAGGTACATGTGTGGGAATGTGTGTGTGTGTGTCTGAGCATTATCTGACGCATGTGAATTCTACAAGTGTCTAACTTTACTTGAATTGATCCCCATTAAGTCTTTACAAAGGGCAGCAGTTTGTCAAAGTCTGACACCGCCTCTCATTTGCTGACACCTCTTCAGCTGCATGAGAAAGAACAGCCGACAAACAGCGTTTCAAGAGCTGAACAAAGGAGACGGCGCTGGGCTGCTAAAACATATACATTAGGCTCCGTGGCTGACTGTCAAACTTGTCTCCAGCTCGAGCTACAGGATGTCTGAGAGGTTAAAGCTCTGGCAACGACTCAAAAGAAGCATTTTTCAGACAAACACCTGTGTTTAAGTGGTTGGAAAAAAGCAAGACAATTACTGTATGTTGGCTGCAGAGTGAGCATTACAGTAACCCCCCCCCCAAACATACACACGCATATACACACACACCCCTTTGCTTTATGCACATTTTCTGCAGCCTGTTGTAGTCAGCTGGGCCCAGTAATTGTCAAGGACTGGAAATCAATAGTGGCGCATTGTGAGGCGTGAGCAGCCATCTTCCAACCTCACACCATGCAGCTGTCTCCCCCAATCAAAGCCAGGCCGGTTACCACGGCAACCTCAATCCCCAATCTTTCACAGTAATAAGGCGGGAAAAGAAAGGCATAGCACTGAAGGTGCAGGGTTGAAGCAGAGTCAGAGGAGAAGGAGGGAGTGAAAAATAAATCCAGTTCTTAAGAAACTCTGTAAATAAAATCACAGGCACTGAGAGTTTCGGGCTGTGACGCACGTTCTGTGATGAGACTCATTCAGATCAAACAAACCTCGACTTCTTCGCAAACATCACCCCACCATCAAGATTGTGTTTATCTCATTTCACCACCAAACCACATTCAAAACATCTCATAAAGCCCAGTCTCTAGTTTTTTTCTTCCCACCCATTGTGCTCTCTTATCCCATATATTGGTGAAATATCCCTGATATTTCTGTAATTCAGCCAATTTAATTAAAGGGGGTGGGTTTCTAATAAAAGCCAAATGGCAGATAGCAGTGCCTGGGCTTTTCAGGAGCTTGTTTAATCAGAGAATTGCTGAATGGAGGAAGGCAATAACAGAGTGAATAGAGGCTGGTATTTGTAAAGAAATGTCAGGGAGAGAGGAGGGATATGAGAGAAACCTCTAATATGGTGCTGGCTTTAATATAGGTAATATGTGCATCATGTCTGTTGGGTTAGAGCTGCCTAATCCCTGGTGAGGAAGTGGAGTTTGTAGTTGGAGGCTGGCTCGCAAACACAAAACCGGACTGACAGACCGATAGACGCACACATGCACACACTTCTAAATCCATTTCATTGGTCTCACTCTACTAGATTTCTATAATAGAGCATATATTGTATGGATTGGTCTGTGGCGCAGTGAATGTTAGGTCATGATCAATACCATGGTGGCAAGTGAGAGTCAAACCGTGATCAATAGATTGCTCCTCACAGCTGTCATTAACGAATGCGCTCTACTACGTTCACATTGACTATCACTTGTGTGAATGTGTATTTATACCCAGGAACAAGTATGAGGGCACATTATAAGTCTATTCATATTCTGTGTGTGTCTGCTGTGTGACTGTGTGTATGTGTTCAATACATATGTGTGTATGTGTGTGTGTGCGATAACAAGCCTCTGTTATTCCGAGGGTGGCCAACCATGTCCATATATAAGTGGAAATGCATCTTAACTGAGTCCTTCTCTTTCAGACACACACACAGACACACACACACACGTACACACACACACACACACACACACACACAGAGGGTTAAGTGTGTGAGTACACTGTAGTGCTGCGAGCCGAAGCTCTGTGAGCTGACCTTCAGGGTTATCTGGAAGGTTCCTCCACACCTTGCTGCTAGCACCAACCCCTGCTGTCACCATGGAAACACAGCTAGCAGGGACAATATGTGGCCTGTCCGGTGTGTTGCTCATGTGCATGCATTCACGCAAGCACTTTTACGTGACGACACGTGTGCGCACAGGTTCACTACAGTGGAAAAACACATAAAACAGACACACACACATACATACCCATATTAATACACGTACACTTCACTATTCATCTGTCCTCCACTTCATTTATCCCTTATTTCCTTCACTCTCCGTTCCCTTCTCTCTCTTAATGAAACCATGAGCACGGCATACAATCAAGCCCCTGGGCCTGCAGAGCATTGTCAGAAGGGTGCACACGACCCCATTTTCAGCAGTGGAAGCATTATTAGCGTGCCGTGACAAGAGACAGCCATCCGCGCCGCACGCACACTTACACACAAAACACAAAGACACACAACCTGCAGTCTCATCACCACCGGATCACTGGGATTTATTTCAGCGACGGCAGGGGTGTGCCAGCGCAACATAACAATAAATCAACACATCATACACTCTGAAGTGACATGTCAAGATAATACACTCAAAACCAAGAAGGACGGTGAGTGGGAAAGAGGAGGGGGTTCTTCAGTGATGGTGGATAAATAAATGGATGGATGGATAGGAGAAGGACAGAGGGAGGCCAGAAATGGAGGGATTTGATATGCTCTCTTCTTCTTCCCTTCTTCTTCTCCTGCTCCTGCTTCCTTGGGTTTCTCAGCCGTGATTCGTCAGCGAGCTCTGAAAAAGGAGGCAGGGAGACAAGGAAGGGGAGGGAGGGTAGAAAAGAAAAGAGAAAACCGTCAAATTACAAATTTACATTACCACGACCCAAGGGGAAACTCACAAAAGTCAGAATGCATCAAGGGAAATATCAATGCCTCACACAAAAACACAGCAGCTAAATAGTCAAACTGCATTTTACCGAAACTGCCAAGAAAGTATCCTATCTAAATATCTAAATATTACCAACAGAAAGCTGAGCAATTTTCTATTTTCCTGAAACCAATCTTAGACATTTGACAGCAAAGAGCATTTTCTACAAGAGATGTTCCTGACAACTAATTTCCCTGACGTTTAAGCAGAAGTTTTAACTTAGAATAGCCGATATCAAAAGCCAGAGACTGTATCGTATTAAGTTGCTGTGAGCTGTAAATTCACCACTTCTAAGCAGAAGGCAGGAGATAACATTATCTTGGAGCCTGACTGGGCAAAGCCTCTCTTCCTCCGGGCAGCTGCCTCAGACTCACCCATGGATGTATAAAGAGACCTGGATACAGCGTTGGAAGCAGGCCCCATTCATTGCTATAAAAGTTGCTCACTGGTGATTTGCTCGATTTCTGCGGTATAAAATTGCCGCATCTTCCGCATTGTGTGGCCCATTGAACAAGCGCATTAAAGACTGAATGGGAATAAAATGATGTAATTGTGCGGCTCTTCTAGAGTTTCCAAATGTTATCGAACCACATGGATCAAATCCTGACAGTGAAACAAGTCACTTCAGGGTGTTTTGACACTAAAAAAAAAAAAAATCCTCTGAATGGAATGCAATGGAAGTCAATGGGAAAAAGACTTTTTTGGCCCCATGGCATCATGTGAAGGACCCGGCTGTTGTAAGTCCACTTTTGGCCACTAAGTAAAACTGGCTTCAAAGCCTAGCGCTGTCTCTGGGGGCTTGGACTCACCCAGTGTCTGGGTGTGCAGCTGTATTGAAGACCACCATGAAAGCGAGGAGGACTTACTCTGTGGCTAAATCTGGGGACTAAAATGTGACTGAAACTGAAATGTACACGGACGGACAAAAAAACGAAAAAACAAAAAAAATGACTGAGTCGACTGAGGGGTCTTCAACGGGTGATTTGAATTTCCAACTTCCAGGGTAGCACTACACATGACCCTAAAAAACATGACAAGAACTCACTAAATTAAAGCTAACAAATAACATTTATTAAAAACAATATTCTCCAGGAAAATAAGAATCTTTAGGAAATTAGTCTAATTATTATACTGGCATTTTCCAATCGCATAAAATAACGAGAATTTTAAAAATAACTTTTATTGTCTCTGGTGCCCACTAGCAAGGATGGCAACGTTTAATCAACTTGTTGACTATTCATATCCGTATTTCGTATCAAATGTAAAGCCCAACTCCTGCTACCAATTCAAGGCACACTAGCATGGTGTTCGCCTACTGGCTACATTCAATACTGTCATTTACTGACCTTATGGCGGCTGTGTCTATCTAGCTAGCTAAACCTTCTGTCTTGTAAATCAGAGCAAATGGTCGGAGTCAATACTTAAAATACAAACAATACAAAAGGTTTAACATCTCTTAAATATTACCAACTATTAAATCAAAACAGGAGGGAACAGGAGAAAGAGAAAGAGTGAACGGCTTTATTTCTGATACATCTTTGAACATTAAAAAAAAAACAATTGATGAGAGATGATCCTGGGTAACTTGGAGACATGGCTCATTTGTCAGGGACCCACATTAAACAAAGTTTCATTTAATGTAGACTACCACAACACTTGCATTTAATCAACTATGTGATCAAAATATTTCATTCTTGTGTGTAGGAGATGGAAACATACATGATGTACTGTATTTCCTCACAGGCACACAGAGGCATTGTTCCCTGATTGGCGTGATGCCCTGGAAGTATTTGGCCTGTAGCTAATACAGCTTGTGTTTAACTGGCTGTGGCGATACAGAAAACACAGAGACACACACAATCAGGTTCTAATCCAGTGAATCATGGTA
The DNA here is from genome assembly GCF_006386435.1 of Epinephelus moara. NCBI lineage: Eukaryota > Metazoa > Chordata > Actinopteri > Perciformes > Serranidae > Epinephelus > Epinephelus moara. Next base: position 20,333,055 of record NC_065529.1, read on the forward strand.
CCTGCAGGGAAGGTCTTAAGTGGTTTATGAATACAATAAGCCAACACTTGAAATATTCTGACCATTTCTTTTTTGAGGAATTGCTGTACAGCAGCAAGAATTGCAACAGAGTAACCACTGAGACAAACTTGTCTGCCTGAAGGAGAAAAAATGAAACCTTTGAGCAAGGCACTTTATTACGAGTACTCGGGTTATTTTCTTTTATTCTATTCCTTCATTCCACCAAAATTGAGGAGCTTGTAAATGCCTTTTGCTTGCTTATCAGGACTCTGTACTGTTGCCATAGCACCGATGCTTGGCGCTGAAGTGAAAGCACCAGTCAAGGCAGACTGCTCATGAAGAAAACTGAGGACTAGGGAGACAGGGACTTTGGTTGTACAAGCTCAAGGAAAAGAGTAGAAAAAAAAAGTTATTTAAATGTATTAGTCTGTACAAAATTTGAGAGGACTGGAGAAGAGGGACTTGGTGGGTCTGTGGGGTGTGTATCTGCATCTGATGCAGCAATAAGTAGGGGTGGGTACCAAAAACCAGAGCCAATATGGCACTGGCTCCTATACAACCGCTACCTACCTGGCTGAATCATAAAGCAGATTTCAGTGCCTTATTTTGGTGCCACGTTGTGTGAGTAGCGAGATAGAGAGTAAGTGCTAGCGAAAGAGATGGAGCGAACAAGAGTGAGTGTGTGTGTGTGTGTGTGTGTGTGTGTGTAGGTGATGGTGACAGTGAAGCTGCAGCAATTGCACTAAAGAGTATGACGTTTAACAGGACAATTTGTAAACAGTTTAGGCTATTTGTCAGTCAATATATGCTACATCTCCTCAAGAATTAAGACAAGCTCTTATGTTTTGCTTGTCATCTGCTGAATAAAGTCAAGGGAGTTAGCCCCGAAGTTAGCGAGCGAAAAAGATTCTTAAGGTGGACTTGAGTCCACCTTAAGTGGACTCAAGTCCACTCAAGGTGAATTTGTAAATAGTGTATTGTATTTAGCCATATTTCTATATTCAAGTAAACTTCAAACTGTTGAGTATACTGTTGGAAAAAAAAGCCATTCTTTAATGTCACTGACTGTTTTGTGGTTAATGTGAAAGTATATGTTCTGGCACTGTTACTGCTTTAAAATGATAATTTTACCACCGGTTTTGGAAAAAACCCAAATGATACCCAACCCTAGCTTTAGGTTTAGGAAATAGAGTGTATTATTTAATTGGACATCGGTGTATTATATGCCTACTTAAATAAGACTATTGTCTTAACTGGGCTACGAACACTCCAGTCTGATTTCAAAAAGTTTCTTCTAGTAGGTTCCTCTAAACCTTTGTTTCCACCAAACACTTTTGGTATGGTACCTTTGGCACCAAAAAAGTAACCCCTCTAGACTTTAAGTCCACTTAACGTTTTCACCACAAACAGTACCCTTAAATGTGGGCGGGGTTGTTGTCACTCACTGCTCCTTCTCAGGCAAGCTCAGGGATTTAGTGTTGCTACAGCCCGACGCTCTGCAACGCTTTTTTTTTTCTCGGAGTGAGGATTACAATATATGCAGTTCACATAATCTGGTCGAAATTAATATATATATAAATGCTTGAAGATCCACTCAATACTTAAGGTGTATGTAATCCAAGAGAGAAAATAAAAACTTAAGTAATAGTCAAAGTTGTTAAAGCGAAATTTAAGGTGTGTTGATTGATTCGTGTCATAAACTCATGCATTGAGTAACATTACAAGTAAACATTCCACCTTAAAAGTTGCCGGCAGTCGACCCAGTGAAATAAGTAGTTTTTTTTCTCCAGCTGCTGCAAGAGGCAGCAAAACATCCTTTCATTTTTTGGTTGTAGTTTATGAATATATGTTAAACTCTCCACGGTATGAACAGTGGTAACATGAGCCTCAAAACCAGCCACAACTCAGCCCTGAGCAGAGTGACCATCTGCTGTTGACCAGCCAACAGACTGCAGTGGCCACAGCTCCACCTTTTAGTACCAGATCTGTGTGCTAGGTACCCCAACAGAGGGGGGACCAAAAATGGGGACGGGACAGCACGGTTCCATTGGTACCATCCACAACTTTTCCCAGTGAAAACGGAAAAAAGTGTACCGAACTCAACTGTGCCATACTGCTCAGTGGAAATGGGGGTTAAGCTCCACCTTTGGCCAGACTATCATCTACAGCTACATCATCTACATCTCATGAATATGCCTCTTTCATTATCGTAACTGTCAGTTAACTCTTTATTTCTACATTTATGTAATATTAATATTTTATTATGTTATATATATTCTAATGCAGACTAAACAAGCTCTGCATATGGCTAAGACAAGTTTTTTGGACTGTGACCTGTCACTTTAAGAAGATTTCTGCCTCCTGCTTCAGGTATTTGCTACCATCAGCCAAACATCAGGTCAAATTGATAAACATCCAATTACATCTTGACTCTGTAGCCATTAACTTAATGAACATGACTCATTGTTACTGTCCGTAGGTCATGTGCATGTGAAATTTGCACGGTTGCAATTTTTTTGCCGCAGTAAAAACTCTGTACCGCTTGCTTCTGTCTTGTTTTAGCTGATGCAAATAAATTGCCTCTGCAAGAAATTAATAATAAACTCAAACTGAAGTAGGGTATTTACAGAGGGCTTAAATTTTAAAACACAATGCTAAAGATTCCAGAGTGGTGTTTTAAAATGAGATAAGTTTATCCACTGCGAGCTGGCCTGGATTAGCTGAAGAAAATAGACTGATGGAGGTTTATTTAGAATTGTCTACGTGTGTTTGTGAAGTGTCAAAAACACTGACAGCTGATTGTGTTTAAGAAAGCCAGCCTACTATAGGGTACAGCTAAACACCTCTTGTGTCAATACAGATACAAACACACAGCCATAGAGAAAGACACAGGGCGACCAAGGGTTAGTGAAGCATCAGCTTGTGGCTGCTGGGTGGGCTAGTTGGCATGCTAACTACCTCGGTGCTCGGCTGGCAGGCAGATATGCTGGCGGGCAGGTTAGCTGTTCACTTGCCAAGTGCATCCGAGGGCATCGCAGCCTGTGCCATTGAATTAGAGATGAGCGGCAAATGTGACAAGGGGATTTAGCTTTACTGTTCCACTCACGTCCTGAGATATAAAGGGGGACATTGTGTGTCTGCATATGTGCATGAAAATGTGTGTGAAAGTGTGTATGTGTGTGCAGGTGCATGCATGTGTGAGTGTGTGGCAGCAGTGTGTGTAGGTATTGTCACACTCGTATACAGCAGTGTGATGGGACATTATGCCTCATGCATAGTGTATGAGGTAGTTCCTGAATTTCAAACTGACCCCTTGCACCCCCCACAGTACACACAGTTCAATTTGGTGCCCCAGGTCCAAATTTGGACTGCCGCCATCCACACTTGGATAATTTAAAGACAGGAAAAGCTTTTTATGCACGACACTTTGGGCAGGAGGGCAGCCAAATATTCAAGCTCAAGGTCTGCACTGAATTTAAGACACACACTCAGTAGCCGGTTTATTAGGTACACCAAGCTAAGGCTATTGCTGTCTAATCCAATAGTCCTGCAATAAATCCTGCCTTCATGAAGGTTACAATGTTCAGCTTTTGTTGTGAACAGTTTTACAGAGATGCTCACTCAACTTTGTAGTCTTTTGGAGGATGCAGCATGTGATGCTGTTTAAGTGTACTGCATCATACTAAGAGCTGCTTCTGTTATTAATGTTTGTTCCCCAATTTATCAGATGGAAGTTTGGACTGCAGGTTCAATAATATCTCGTTTAAAAGGTGATTTAGCTGCTTAACCTATTATACTGCCGTTGATAAGAAGCATCTTGCATTCAGTATCCGTCTCCGTAACATGCGCTTGGAGGAAACAGACTTATGAACTTAATTCTTTTACAATCCACTGACAGTTAGACAAGAATAAAACCGCTGGGACAAACTACAAAAACATACAGGCCAGCACACCACTGATAGAAAGATAGGCTTATTTAACAATATCAAGCGTCATGGATGTCATAAAAGTTACTCTCAGTTGGCTACCTTTTGTGCATCTATCAGAAGGAATGAGTAACAAGGTTTCCCAAACATTAATTTATTTGTGGTGGCCTGCCACAATATGCTGCCACATATTGATTTTCTACTTTTGGAGCTGGACCGTTCATTAGGAGCACTGCTGGAATATATACGTATATATATATATATATATATATATATATATATATGTACCATTCAGTTATTCAGAGCTCTGCACTCCCTGAATGCAGAGCATACTCTGGACAAAAACAAGTAGCAGAATGCCAGGTGCCGTGAAAGTAAACATAAGATAATGTTTATTAATTCATACTAGTCCATACCCATTGGTAGCTTTGTCACCTTCTACCTATGCCAATCCTCAATGCCTATGTGCAGTTTCACGTAGATTGACCACATCAGTGAGTAGAATAACGTGGGACAGACAGAATGACTGACTGACAGTTTCCGTGATTATGTACAGCATACCATACCATGACTTAGTCATACCAAAAATTAGGAAAANATAGAAGCTCAGTTTTAGTACGTTTTCCAACTTTTGCCAAGAGGGAACTTCAGATATTGGTCCCTAGATTATGTTCACCGAGTTTCATGCAGATCGGTCAAACTTCCTAGGAAGAGATCGATTTTAAGTGTTTTTCAATTCAAAATGGCGGAAAATCTATATAACTGGAAGTTATGGGTTCTTGAGGCAGATCTGTTCCTCAACTGGAAGTTATGGGTTCTTGAGGCAGATCTGTTCCTCATGAGGAGAGGCACCTCTGTGCAAAGTTACATGTCTCTACGACATACAGGGCATGAGATATGCCCATTCAAAGTTTGCAATTTCAATCAGTTGCTATAGCGCCCCCCTTTGGCCAACTGATGTAATATTGCTGCATTCACATCCTCCCATCATCCTCTACCACTGTGCCAAATTTCATATGGATTGACCAAGTCAGTGAGGAGAAAAACGTGGAACAGACACACCCACAGACAGAGTTTTCGTCATTATATATTAAGATAGAAAAAGAACGCTCTATTTCTCTACTCTCATATTAGTGTTGTCCATCGTTTTCTACTTTAAACCGCTAGGGCTGAACTTTGAATCCATTTATGGACATTCGGGGGGTTTATTTGAGTTAAAAAAAAAAATTATGTCGAAAACGTAGTTTCTTCCAACACTAGAATTAAGATAAAAAATATTCACAAACGAAAAAACACTAATGGTCGGTGATAAGTAGTGTTTAACTTTTGATTGAACACTAAATTAAAACCCTTGGCGCACACTGCAGCACAATCAAACAGATGCGCAACTCAGAGCATCAGAAGTGTCTCTGACACCAGACTCAGAGCGGACCGGTGGAACTGGAAAATGCGTATTAGGCCTACTAGTTACTGCTTACGTTTTTCAAGTGATTTCCCAAATTTGTTGTTGAGTTGTGATATGCCAATTGCTTTTGGCAAATCTGGCACTCTGCTTTCTGGGGGTTGTCGGGGCATATTTTAAAGTGCAACCACACATCTGATGACCTCTTGGACATGTCTGCCAGTGCGCTCATTGTCAGTATTGGACTGGTGGGAGTTAGTGTTGCGTTTAAGGCCTCGCCCCAAAAAACAAACAAACAAAAAAAGCGCAGAAGCTTCACATTTTTTTTCCCACTATCGAATCCCGTGCCATCGAACGAAGCTTCGAAGCTTCGCATTTTTTGGGTCAGCCCTAGAAACTGCGCACCCCATTGTCCAGCCCTGGAACTAAAAGTTTGCTTAAACATGCCTCTGCAGCAGCTGCTCCTCTTATCTAATCCATTGATCTAATCCGATCAGCTCTGATCAATCTGCCCACAAATTTAAGGACTGATAAAAAACAACATCATGGAGCGTTCTGCCTGTGCTGCCTTAACCAACCTGCAGAAACTTCCCAACAACAACACATGTAACCATGGTAACTGTGGACAACAAAGATGCCGATACCTTAAGCCTCAAAATACTTAGAATACCCTCATTTTTAAACGCATGACCAAAATTTGAGTACAATTTCACTGACAAAGCTTCACTCAGACATCTTAAATTTTTGTTGAATAATTTTCACAAAAACAAATAGACATTTTCATAAAAAATATGTGGCTAAAGATCAGGTGTCAAAACAAAAACTGGTCTAATGCTTGCATTATAATGTATATCTTAGACACTGACAAATCTAAGTACTACATTATCACATTTACATATACGTGGCAGTCATTTTATTCTGAGGTCAAATAACCACCACATGATTTGTTGTTCTTTCATTTTATGCTTTCTCAACCTATTCACAGGAGTTGGAACTAATTCTTGGTGCAAAAAGTGTGAAGTCGAACCAACTATTTCACTTCATTATCACGGACTCTTGCTGAGATGGAAGAGTGTCTGTTGAGGTTAGATTTAATACACACAAAAACACTGATACACAGCTTATAGGCAGACACACAAACACATGCTTTTGTCCACCTGCCAGTTTCTATCCAATTAGTGAGCAGTGTGGGCAGTCGATAGATTGTCGTGTTTGTTGGTCAGGAATCAACTTCGCACGGCAGCAGCGTAGAACCAACAGTGTACACACACTGGCCTTGGTTCACACCAGTCAGGAGGTAATGAGCAACATACAGACAGAAGGCTCACATGTAAACACATCTGCGTCATATATATAAGGAGAAGCTCACTCACATATACACACAAACACACATGCTTCGCTCACTTGCCTTTCCTCTGCGAAAAACAAAAATAATAGACAAGTAGAAAATCAATAACTGTCTTCTCTGCTCAGTGCTAACAGTTCTCTCCCTCCCTCTGGAGGAACAGAGACAGTTGCCAGGCAGGGATGTCAATCAGACACTCAGAGTGGCCGTGGCTATGGCTGCTTTATAAACACACAGACTTTCACTGATTACACAGTCAGTAAGACAGCGAGTCAATCAGTCAGTCATTTGAGGAAGCCTCTTAATCAGGCAGTCACTTAGTTGGTTACATCTACAGGACCATCTTGACTGTTGATTCACTCAGTCTGTACATTGATAAGATTTATTTATTTTTTTTATTTATTTTATATACTTTATTAATCCCCGAGGGGAAATTCAATTTTACACTCTGTTGTCAACTACACACAGGTCCGAACACACACATGCACAAACTGGACCTATACATGCACTAAATGGAGAGATGTCAGAGTGGGCTGCCCATGACAGGCGCTCCGAGCAGTTGGGGGGTTCGGTGCCTTGCTCAGGGGCACCTCGGCAGTGCCCAGGAGGTGAACTGGCACCTCTCCAGCTACCAGTCCACGCTCCACATTTTTGGTCCGGACGGGGACTTGAACAGGCGACCCTCCGGTTCCCAACCCAAGTCCCTATGGACTGAGCTACTGCCGCCCAAATAAGATGGTAGTCAGTCTGTTGGCTGGGTCATCCAGCTGCTCAGTCGGTTTGTATATCATTAAACAGTTAAAGACAGTCATTAAATACATATACTAGGTACAGTCATTGGTAAAATTTGATGAAAAGTCAGTGCACATCTTGCATATAGATGTGTTTTAATCAAAGGAAAGATGTTCCTAATGGGTTAACAAGTGGGGAACTTCAATTTATTGTTTAGTACTACTAATTTTACCACCTCCATTTCATAAACTTTAGATCTTTTACCCAAGGCAATCGGTCAGTCCACTACTTTGAACCAGACTGAAACACCTTGACAACTATTGGCTGGATTGCCAGGAAAATCTGACATTCATGGTGCCCGGTAACATTGGTGATCCCTTGACTTTTCACCTTGTGCACCAACTGACGAAAGCTGTCAGTTCTCCAGTAAAGTATCATCATGTACACTTACACAATGGATTGGCACAAAATCTGATTAACTCAGCGATGTTCAAACTACTGAAAAAGACTTACAAGTCATACAGAATCTCAAAAGAATATGCAGATAAGGAGAGGACTCGGGCCTCGTGCCTGATCAGTGACTGAGGTATTTGATACTCAACAGGTAGATTTGGGGTGACGTATTAGTTTAAAGCTAAATGGGAACTATCTGTACCTCCCCTTACCTGGTGGTCTAACATTGAGTGGAACTGGGGACATTTAGCCCCGTTTCCACCTAGACCCTAGGTCCGTTTAGCATTTCCACCGCAAACAGTACCCTTAAATGTGGGCAGGGTTGTTGTCACTCACTGCTCCATACAAGACTCTCTGTATTTCCTCATCTCCGGTGAGATAGATGGAAGTCTGCACCTCGTTTATCGTCCATAGAACGAGGTTACACGAGGTTCCCGGCCATAGCCCACAGGAGCGACAATCCACATCCCTTTCTTTTCCCTTCGACTGAGGATCAGATATATAATCCGGTTGTAATTAATATATGTTTATTCTTATGCTTAAAATGCCACTCATTAATAAAAGCGTATGTCATCCAAGAGAGACAATGAAAACTAAAGTAATGGTCAAAACTGTCACATTGAAATTTAAGGTGTGTTGATGGATTCACATCCTAAACTCATGCACTGAGTAACATTACAAGTAAACGTTCCAGCTTCAAAGTTGCCGGCAGTCGCCCCAGTGAATTGAGTTTTTTTTTTCATTCTCAGATTACAGCTGCTCAGAGAGGCAGCAAAACATCCTTTCTTTTATAGTTATAGTTTATTAATGTATGTAAGACTTGCCACAATATGAAAAGTGGTTACAAAACCAGCCACAACTCAGCCCTGAGCAAAGTGACCGTCACCCCAACAGAAGGGTGACCAAAAATGGGGACGGTATGGAACGGTTCTATTGGTACCATCCACAACTTTTCACAGTGGAAACAGAAAAAATGTGTACCAAACTAAACTGATCCGTACCGTACTCCTTGGTGGAAACAGGGTTTTTGACACGTCTGCTAGTAACTGTTATTTCCTTCCCCTTACTTTTGTTCTTTCCAGTAGTGCTATCTGATTGATCTTCAATAGACAGTCACGTTTTCTATTTTCAGTGATCACTGCATTTCTATTTATGTAACAGTAATAATACTTGTCAATGACATGTATCATTATCTTCATTGACATATTTTGCACTACTGCACGCAGACATGAGACCATCTCACTCTGGGTGAGCAGGAGGAATTATTCCTAAACCAAGAAGAAGCTATTCCTTTAACAACACACCTTAATATCACTGTACACATAAACTGAAGACGAAATGAACTCATGTCAGTGAGATCAAGCAGCTAACATAATGAAGATGATAATGACAATTCCATGCAAAGAATAACCTAGTGAGTCCCTCTGTCACAATTTACAGATCGATCATGTTGCAGAGATGGCAGTCAGTTCAGTGGAGTGTAGCAGCATGGATGAGATGTTTAGCTAGATGCTGATGGAGTGTTACATACATGTCAGAGAGAGAAAGACAGAGGGAAAGACAGGCAGGGAGAGAGAGAGACTGTTGGAGGATGGAGGGGAGGGATATGAGAGAGCACAGCTAATCTTCATGCGGCCTGTGCCTTCATGGGGTGGTCGCCTTGGAGATGATGGATGTGAAGGAGATGTGGGATGGTAAGAGAGACACATAAAGGGACAGAAATATGTGAGCTAGCATGTGTGGGCAATATGTATAGCTTTATGATATTCACAACAACATGGGCGGTATGTAAGTGTTGCTTTTCACGTGCTGCCAAATCACTACAGTGGTATGAGATGAAAAAAAGAACTATGAGTCAAGTAATCTAAATAACAATAGTTTTTTATAGAATGAAAATGGCAGAGAAAAAAATATGTATATATACATTATGTTAGTGCAATTTTACAGCAAGTAGCAATCACACAAAAACTGTAATCAGTGTGTGCTAATATTCTATCAAGCACATATTCTAAAGGAATATTGCAATATACAGATCTAACTGGGTTTGTGTGTGTGTGCGTGCGTGCGTGCGTGCGTGCGTGTGTGTGTGTGCGGCTGAATAGAGTGGCTCTGTTATCAGGTTAGAGTTAGCAGGCAGGCCAAGGCTCACAGTAGGGCTCACCACTTGCAACTACAGATAGCCATACACATACATTAACACACACATACATACTTACACAAACATTTATTTTTTGTTTCATCTCTTTTTTTAAATCCTAAAATCTTCTGTCTATCCCACAGTTGTGACTGACAGATCATCCTCTCCTCTCTCTTCTTCCCTCCTTACTTTCTGTGATTTTCCTCATCTCTCCGGCTGACAAAACCTCTCCTCTTCTCTTTATTCATCTTCTCTACATTCCTTCCATCAGCCACTCATTCCTACTGTATCTCTCCCTTACAGTTTTCTATTAACCCTTCTTCACTGACAGGCACTCTTAAGCCTCTATCTCCCTGACTTTTCCTCTCTTTCATCAGTCTCTATCCATTCCCCCATTGACAGGCACTTTCTATTCCTCTTTCATCCCTGCTACAAAGACTCATCCCTCATTTTTTCTCCCCTCTCTTTAGCTGGAAATGGCAGAATTCCTATTCCTATCAATCAACTTCTTCACCTGGACACGCTGAACAGGTTTGAATGAAGACGTCTTGATTCTTTGTTGCTGGGATTTGCTGCAGCAGGAAGACAGGCAAATAGCAGAGTGAAATAGTTTGCCATTACTAAAGCCATTCAGTTCTTTTTCATGGAGAACGGAGGTCTAAACATTTTATTAGGACTGAACGTTGTCTGAGAGGTGCTTAAGATGCTGCTGGCACTACATTTAGAAATGGACGGCTCCCTGCGAAAACATCAGTGAATTAGTTTGCGGTTAAGAGTGGCTGGTGTGGAAAATGTCAACTGAATTTTTTTTTTGAAGAAGGGGTAATAGCTCTACACAGATGCAGAGGATGCAGAGGATGCAAGATACTGACACACATAGACAGAGATGTAACACATGTAAAAACACAGCACAACTGATGGAGGTGACATTAAGAGAGAAGCACTTTAACGCGACAGGATCCATCTGCAAACCTGTGAACTCCAAACTCCTGACTATTTTCTACAGGATATATGCAGGAATCCTGAAGTTAAATTTAATACCTTTTAAGACCATTTCTACACATTTAAAGTTGGAATGGGTATCGATAGGATTTTATCGATACTACTCCTCTTATTGATACTCTTCTCGGTTCTTTCTCCTTACTTAATAATGCTTTTTTTGAAAAGATATTATTACAAAAAAAAAAAAAAAAATCAAATTCAGAACAGGATTACTTAATATTTTAAATATGACAAAATCTTGCTTTCTACATAGTTTCACTTGTTAAACACGTGTATTGGCTTTTTACTAGCAAAGGTTTCACTGCAATTGCATAGTAATGAGCGTCATCAACTGAAGTAATCTTGGAGTTATCATCACTTGTCTTGGGGGCGACCTCTCTGCTCTGATGTTTCCTGACTTCACTCTGTGTGTGTATGTGGACGAGCAGCGCCAACACAGAGAGGCTGAGGCATGCTAATTGGACCAAAATGTTAAAATGTACTGATAAGAGAACCGGTAATGCCAGAGCTTATCAATACTACAGTCTTAAAACATTTAGCCCTGAGGCCCTTCTGATAGCGGGTTTCGATACCCATCCCTCATTTTAAGACCTCGTTGTCACATTGAAAATTAAACCTCCTTCTTTAACTGTTTGATCCCAAAGTGTCTGATAAGAAACTTAAAAGGTGGATGCAATACTCTGCATAACTGATTTTAGAGTTGTCGTGATTTGCATCCCATTATTTCAGCCAGGAAGAATGCCTCATACACTATCACACTATCGAGCCAAAACAGCCCAAAATGTGTTCTGGTAAAAATATTTGACTCCTAGGTCTCCAAAGACAAAGTTAAGGAGCGGATACAGTATTTGGCAGATATTTTTTTACCTGCTGGGAAATACATGTCCTCTTGTCTCAGTCCAGGTGAGCATCAAATGCGTGAAATTCACACTGACAAGCAAGAGCTGCCCATAACATCTACTGTTGACACCATTTGACTCCTCTGTCTCTAGAGACAGAGTTAAGGGTGAAGGTTAGAAAAGTTATCATGTCCTGGAAGTGTTAAATGCAAACTGGATAAAAGTGCAAGAGCACAAACTTCAAGGTGAAACAAGTTGGATGCAAAAATTCCAAACAGTTTGAGAAAATCTTGCTCTTTAATTTTATTTGCTGATGCAGAGCACATAAACCACCAGCTGTATTTACATCCTGACAGGACATGTCCAGGCACTGCTGTGGACAGACGCTGGGGTTTTTAATTGCTCTGTACAAACAGGTTTTTACTTCCCCACATCATAGGTTGTCCGACTGTGAATATGATCCTCGGTGCCTTCGTAGACAGCAACTCTTTTGGGGGCTAGTGTCTCTGTAACCTTCATACAGATTCACACTTGTCACGTTGTGGCTCTAGTTTTCTGCTTCCTCATGGTAATTACTTTTTCTGCTCACAACATCTTTGTTTACATCTCCACACAGCGACAACTTCTTCCCAGCATTTAACGAAGACTGACACACATTATTGATGTACACACAACATGATGAGGGACAGGCAATTTCTAAAGCAATGGTGTCAACATCAAAGTGCTGTTGATTACACTTGACATTTTTGAGGCCGTAGTTAATGGTGATGCATTGGACTGTTGGATTTTGTTAACATTTGAGCCGATACTGGCACCTGGAATTCAGTACCAGTACCTAATGGTACCTATTTTCAGTGCTTACCTTTCTTTGTAATGACAAAAGTTTAATTTTGTAACAATCTAAAGGTGTGTGCAGCCAATTCTTTATGAACGTGCAGACTGTAGGCATAGCAAATGCGCAAACTATGCATGCCCCAATCTCTCCCTTCACACTCTGGTCTAATCCAAAACACTGACGGTCATGCCAGTCACAGCCGCTGCACCATTATCTTAGTTTCACTTTCACCCAATGTTGGCTGTAGGGAGGGTGGTAAGCTCACCTTCGAGGGCTGTGCTGGGCGGGGGGATGATGCGACCCATCCACGTGACTGCAGCTGTCTGTGGACGCTCAATGCGGAAAGTATGTCCGAGCCTTAAAGTACAATTCAGCTCCACTGCTCTTTTCTCATCACACATGGAGCTAATCTTCTGTCTCAGTCTATCTGTCTGCTTGTGTGTGTATTTTTGTGTGTGTGTGTCTCTGCTTGTCTAGCAGTGATACTAGGCTGTTACTAAAGTAATATAGAAAAGAAAATAGACCAGACTCTGAAACTATCGCAGCAGATTGGTGCTGCAGCCATACTTTTGCCTCGCTGAGAAGCCAACGAAGTGGCTGCAGAGCTCCATGGCTGGCTTCCCAGCTTCAGAGCGCCCCGCTTCCTGTCTGAAGTTGAACCTAGCTCTGTTGCTTGCTTCCAGGCTTCAGGGCGCTTTGTTGCACTTCGACCTCTTGTCTAAACCCGGTGTTCCCACCCAGGTGCTCTCTGAAAATTTGGATCCAATGACTTTAACGTAAATCAGTACTTGGTTATACCAATGTAATCTTTCCCATTCCCTTTTGCATATTATCAGCCTCCCAGCAGAGCACTCAACATCCTCTAAATATATTTTTACCTGTTAAAAACTGGAGCCAATTTAATCTGCTACTGCACTTTTTAAAGGCTATAATTGAGAATAAACCGATTTTTGATTACCTTTAGAAATAACACCATATGCCCAAGTACAAATGCACTTGTTCCACATACTCTTCTGCCCTGTCATGGTAATCAAAGCAGAACTAAAGTGGAACTTAACAAAGCAATACAGTGGCCAGCACACACCCACACTCACACACACACACACACACACACACACACACACACACACACTCTCTTACACCGGAGAAGACAAATACTGCGTTCATGAGACCAACAGGTTCAAGTAGGTTAAGTATGTGGGATACAGAGGCAAGTGTTGCTACAATGCCGTTGGCCCCTGCTAATGGTATTAAATGACACAGCACTAGCATTCTGCAAATGGTTGGCACTGGAGCCTTGGAGTATTGTGGAGGAGGGGGGGGGGGGGCACTTACAGTAAGTGGTGGTTTGAGAAACGTTTGTTCTTGAATGTGACTTTGAGGACGCCTGTGTTTTGTTTCACTGAGAAGTAGGTTGAAAGAGAGAAGAGATGATGAGAGGTAAGAGTGGACTTGCAAACTCTCTCATGGGCTTACACTCATGCGGACACACAAATATGCAAGCACGCAAACACACTGAATATAAAAACTTCCAATGACAATGACCATATAGTGACAATATATAAAGATAACATCACACCAAAGAGACTAAACCCACAAAGATTAATGGTAACGCAGGGCCTTGGTGAGCTGACATTTACCCTGCATCTCTACCACACACACACACACACACACACACACACACACACCACACACACA
>NC_065529.1:20347437-20364949 GCF_006386435.1 Epinephelus moara
CACACACACACACACACACACACACACACACACACACACACACACACACACACACACACACACACACGCATAAGGTGACATATGCATGACAATGGCTCAACCAGAGACACTGACAGGAGAGGGACAGTGGGGTGATAGCAGAGGGGAGGTGCAAGGCCATATCCTGAAGCAACTGTCTTTAATGGATGGCAGAGGGCAGAATGTGTGAAAAAAGTGTGTGTATGTGTGTGCATGCATGAATCATGAAACATAAAAGAACTTTTGAGTGACATATAAGGAAGGCTGTGCCACTGTAGATAGTGAGTTGGGTGGACTTCAAGCGCGAGACAGAAAAAGTGAGATAGATACTCGAGTGATGTTCAGATCAAGACACTGGCAGAGAAGACAGATAAGCAGGCCGCTGGTTTCATTGGCAGATTGATTGACAAACAGACAGGCTGACAAAGAGGAACAGATATATACAGTCGAGCACATATGAATTAACCCTCGAAAGTCAAACAAGTCAGAGATGGCTGGGTGGAAGCAACAGAACCAATCCTTGCCAAAACAGTAAGGGACCGCTGCTGTGACTAATTTACCCCAACTGTAACTTGCTAACATGACTTCATGATACAGAACAGAGAAAATACTACGAGGCAAAGACTAAGGTTTTAGACAGACAGATAGTATTCAAAAGGCGTCAAGCTTCATGTGCAGAAAGAGATAAAAGAGAGAAATAACTACGTTCAAGAAAGGCATCAACCATAAGGTATCAGCTTCAGACAAAGATTCATTTTGTGGAGAAAAATACAGCATTCTCCCTTTAATCACAGAGAAGAATGCATCTGCTTTAGAAAATCCTTAAAAGCACATACAGATAACAAAAGAACAGAGCTTTTAAGCTGTCGGGAGGTTTTCAGCAGGCTAGAAGCTTTGCTGTCTATTGAGCAGTGGTGTTATTGTTGCACAAAGCTGAAAAATGACTGCACCCAATTATATTGTATGTCTTTTCTAACTCACTAGCTATTTTATCAGCCCATGAAAAGCCAGAGTGCATCTCAAAAATATTTTGGTGTATTATTATTGTCCTTCAGTGCAGCAGATAAGTGGCCTTTTAAAAATTATAAATTATGAAGGGCACATAGTCGGCCTAATGACAACGTAATGGAATTCAGAAAGTTTTGTTCCTAAATCTTACATTATCTTTAGACATCTGGTTGTTAACTTGTTGATTTTCTGATGATACAATACTTTGCTTTTCAAATACTTTCTGAATACAACAAATCGGCATTTTCCAAAATGTGGCATTTTGCTATGTAATTTTCCATGCTGTCACTCAGTACAAGATGAGCTTGTGTCAGGTGAATGTAATAACTTGATAAACAAAGCTTCTGTTCCACTGTTGGAACAAGGGCACAGGCACCTCATTCAGAAAAAGTTAAAACCTCCATTATTAACAGTCTCTCCCTTAACAAAATGTTTCCTTCAGGGTCTATAGAATATTATATTTCATAATGAAATATGATCCAGTCAATGCACGCTCTCATGACTAACTCTGCTGTACACGTTGCTCTCTGTTGACCCCTAACTACCTGCAGCCATACTGAAACTTTCCTAAAACTCTTGTCCAAGTGCTCTGCCAAGCTGCTAGCTCTGTCAGATCCATTTATAGACAGGCACACTGGACAGTTGCCTGCATGTCCAGAGGGGTCTTGGGACTGCCCACTCATTTCTTTTCATTATCCCTGACTGATCGGGAGCCTCCGTAGGCAGCTCTACTCGTCTTCTCTCTCTATTTGACCCAACCTCTGTCATTTGGGTATCATTCCAAGGTGCTAACTGAGTATTCACATTTTCACCCAGAAGCATTACTAAACATTTCCATGAAAACTAAGAAAATCATAAGCTCTGAAAAGGTGACTGCTTCATGGACAGAGGTCTTGAACAGTTATCTTAACTGATATAATGTTTTCCGTGCATATAACTCAGTTGTCAAGAAGAAGATTTCAGACTGCAACAACTGACGACATCAGAGGTTTAAAAAGTCTGACACTTTGGGCCCTCCTTCAGACAAAACTGAGATATCTGCTCCCACCTGAGTTACACTGTGGGCTACAACTTCAGCCCCAGTTTGTTCACCTATGTTCGTTTACATTTTGGCAAACTGACACCATGAACAGAAGCCCAAATTAACTATTAGCAGTTCCTCACTGCAGTATAGTGATAGGTGTACAGGCAACTACAGCTGTGTTACCATCAAAAACTTTCAGTTTAGTACCTTTAGAACCAAAAGTAACCCCTACAAATATGTACCTAGACCCTGGATTGGTTTAGCGTTTCCACCGCAGACAGTGCACTTAAATATAAGCGGGGTTGTTGTCATTCACTGCTCCATCCAGCACTCTCTGTATTTCCTCTTCACCAGCGATGCAGAGGAGTGTGTTTCTGTCCACAGAGTGGGGTTGCATGCTGACATTTAAAGAACAAGAAGAACAGGCCGGAATAAGAGTCTCTCTCTGTGGGATATTTAAAAGTAGCAGGTTTGTGCATTGAGTCCTTGTCAGGCAAGAGCAGGGGTGTAGTGCTGCAGAAGCACACCAGAACGGTGCTCCACAAATTTTTTCTCCAAGTAAGGAAATGAATTTTGGCACTTCAAATGATTGTGTCTAAATTCATATGTGTTTTTTTAAAAGATCCAATCATCACTAAAAGTGTTTGTCTTCCAAGAGAGCTGCTGGCAGTCAGCACAGTGAATTGATTTATTTTTTCCTAGCAGCAAAACATCCTTTCATTTTATAGTTATAGTTTACTAATGTATGACCAGTGGTTACATAAGCTTTAAAACCAGCCATGACTCTTTCCTGAGCAACAGCGGTGGTTCTCTATTGACCAGTTAACAGACTGCAGTGTTTCTAGTTCCACCTTTAAGTACCGAATCAATGTGCTAGGTACCCCAACAGAGGAGTGATGAAAAATGGGGACAGTAAGGAACAGTTCTGTTGGTACCATCCACAACTTTTCACCATGGAAACGGAAATATATCCATTCTAATGTGTACTGAACTGAAGTGAACCGGACTGCTTGGTGGAAGCTAGGATTATCACAGGATTAGTTTAACAGCACTGAAGAAAGTTTAAGAATGTGATGATTCTCAGCCAAGCTATGGATTACGATAAGCGCCTTCTGTCTGATTTCTAAGCAGACGTATGGACGTTTGTTTGTGATGGTCATCCAACAAATATCAGAAAGAGTAAGTCACACTGAATCTAAAAACATGTTCATCATGTCTGTGTGTTTAGATTTGACTCTGAGGGGTGACATTTTTGACGCAAATTGCGGTAATCGGGTACTTAGGGCTTTAAAGTACCTTAATTGCTTAAATGTGCTGTGTATCGCAGCCACTGCTGCTGTAACTGCAGACTCCGTCTGTGTCACCCCCTCAACTCATCATGCATCCCTCAGTTTGAAAACCTCTGGATCTCAGATCTCAAATCAACATTCTTTTGTCTCCATCTTCAGTTTCTCTGTGGCTTCTTTATTTTTGGCTACTTTCACATAATAAATAAATATAATAATAAATATATTACAAGGCTATAAGATAACAATGACAACTTTTCTTTTTGTGGTTAGCAGCAGAGAAGAGCAGAATGATAAGAGAGAGAGAAAAAGCTCAGCTGCAACCGGTGTACCAATACTGCAGAGAATGAGTATGGAAACTATTGTTTGTTTTCTTTTTTTATACCCAAATGAGCTTTATTCTATCGTAGTGTTCTCAGTGCTGCAACATATACTCAGAAAATTCCCTTGGCTGCTCTCAGTGTCATTTAGAACATCTTTCTCTTCTTGTGTCAATTTTGGGAGAGTTTACTAATATTTTTGGACTGTCTAAGACCAAAGGAATGACATGTATGAATTTTGAAAAAGGGCGTAGTTCCTCTTTAAAGTAAAGCCTGACAGAGCCATTGGGAGAGAGGGTTCAGCTCTAAAACTACAGCAGAACAGCTGAATTGCTTGCATATGTTTACTATCTGAATTAGAAAAATTGGTGCTTTGATGCCTGTGTGCACACGTATGAAATGACTTGCCTTTTTAGGAATTTGTGTGCTCAACAAAGACAGCAGTGGGTCTGAGACCAGGCTGTGTGACTGTGCCAGCAAATGAAGATAAGAGGGACAGCACCTGACATGTTGGACAAAACATCGCCTAACAGAGCTTCAAGGCTAGCAGTGCAGCTCAGAGCTAATGCACTGGCTAATGTGACAAAGTGTGCAGTGAAGGACACTGACAGAGGCTTTAATATAGAAAGAGGGACAAATGGAGGATGGGAACTGGCGGAGAAGAGATGATAAACAGTGATGGCAGCATTAAAGACCCAAGGACGAGCAGATAATACTCAAGATGGGTGGAAAAAGAGAGAAATACAGACGTAAAGGGTATAATATAGGATGCACATTAAATGTAGGTAGTGCAATAGGACACTTAAATGTGAGGTCTTTTACATGAACACATTTATATCTTAAATCTAGGAACATTTATATGCCGTTTTTAAGTTGAGCTTGGGATAGAGCACTCTTCAGAAGTCTTAAAGGTCAACCTGAAAATCCAACCATCTTCAAAAGAGTACCGCGGGTCACTCTTGAGGAGCAAGATTTCATCTCTGTTAGATTATCCCAATAAAGAAAGGTTAGCCAGAGAAGATGTCAGCGATAAAAATGTTTTGGATCAAGATTGTTTCTTCCAAAGTGAGACGGCAACCATGTAGAATTTTAAAAAGGTGGACTTACAGGTGGACGAGCTGTAGGATTTTTAACGTGAATGCAGTTCAGAGCCATTCAACAATTTGGCCTGCAGTGCCACAAACAGAGACCTAAAAGAATAAATCTACCGTAGAGCACAGTGATGTTTGGCCTCTAAACCACTGTCTGAAAAGGACTAGACCTCATTTATCAATGTCAGTCAAATCCACCTTCTTCTGCCAGAGTAGAAGTTAAGGACTTTGAATTTCTATTCAGAGGACAGTGCAGAGTCTGAGGCTGGTTTTCAGCCCACAATACTTTCACTCACAGAGGGATGGGTGCAGCGTTGATACGTTCGATACAGACTGAAGCTTTCTTTTTCGTTCATTGGCCCTTTTGCTCCATCTTTCTCTCTCTTCTATGTTTTCTTCCTCTTTCTTTCTCTGGCTCTTATTCACACTCACTCTGTCAAGGATATGACTGATTGAATCTGTATTAAACAAGTGCTTCAAAAGGGGAAAAAACAGCCTGCCTTTACTCTGCACTCAGTCTGAATTTATAAAACACATGCTCACAAAAAAAATAATAAAAAAACTGACCCACGTACAAACACATAGATTTTTTTTTTCTGCAAAGAGCACCATCCCACTGGCAAATGGATCTTTTGAACCAGTTTAAAAAGACTGATTGCTTTTATTGTGAGCCTTTGCCTTGCTTTTATCAACCATTTAAACTGCCACATTCACCAATTGTTGTTTTGTGCCTTTTATCTACTTTGGAGCCATATCAGTGCGTTTTGTCACGATAATAATGTGCAAATTGCCCCATTCATTATTGTTTTTTGATGGAGAAATTGGGTAAAATAAGCACTTTGTAGATAAGCATAGGGTCTGAACACTATTTGCCAAAGTATCAGCAGAAAGCAGAATGCATTTCAAAGCGATGAATGCCACAACTGATTTTAATACACTAATAACGGTGTAATCTTCCAATCAGAAAGTTCCAAAACACAGCGCACGCCTGGTGACTTATAAATCCGCTCAATAAGCATGTCTCATTGATTTAGCTTCCTATTTGAAGTGTCAAAGTAACCCAACATGCAGATTACAATTCTCAGAAGTCAACTGATTCGGTATAAGGAGCAGTGAAAGGATTACTTGTCTCTTCACCTTTTTGTTCCACTGTCAGTGTGACTGTCAAGCTCCTTCCAGGTCGCACTAATTAACTGCTATCCTTCTGTCTTCTTTAAAAACACTGTGAGCTAATTAAAATAAAAGTATCTTTAAAGAAAAGGATGCTACTCCAAGTTGTGTGGCCATTTGTGTTACTCAAGGGGAATGAGTAAGTAGTGATAACGCCAAAAACAAAACAATGGGAGTGGGAAATTGAAAGTAGAGACATGTGGAGTTACCTGTCACAAACACAACATTCTCACATATTACAGCAGAGTAAAACACCCACACACAAAAACAACAATCTATAAAAAACATTATTTTCTTCATTCTCTTATGCTGCCCTCACCCACATACAGTGTGTGTAGCCCTCGCCTACCTTCTTGGCTTGCTGGACACAGGTCATGTACTGTCTGGCCAGGCTGGAGCAGTGCAGGGTCTGCTGTGGATTTTCTCTGTAGCACTGGAGCACCTTGGCCTGCAGCTCACTACACACAGATGCAGTCTGTCGAGGTCTACGCAGAAACAGAGGGTAGAGAGGAGGGTCAGTGTGATTATAACAGCGCTACTGCCAACTGAGAATGTCTTCATTAACTGTGTATGCTTAAATCCCTTGGCAACAATTATCTTGTGCATTTTTGACAGTTCATTGGATTGTCTATTTTATCTAAGTTACTGTTTACACCTGATATTAACATGTCTATGGTGATCGGATGAGAAGTGGACAGCACTGAGCATTAGGTGTGAATGCACCTGATGCGTCTTAAAAGCATCTTGAGATCCGATTACTCAGACCTTATTTGGAGGGCGTCTGGGCCTCATATGGCCACAAGGACTGCCTACTCAGCCTGCCTCCATGCTTATACAACTCCTCCCAGGTAGGTAAACTTTCTATTGCTGCCATTATGCAGCACTGGAGGACCGGTCAGTTCGACGTCTGCCTGGTTAGTAAGAGTTGACACAGTAGTGACACAAACTCACTCTGCCACTGAAATGGCTCGACTCTCATTACAATCATTGATAACCGTAAGGTAAACTAAGCTGTGCGATGCTAACAATTACACACTGTTAGTGGCTCAAGAGGTAAAGCAGGTCATTCACTTATCAGAAGATCTACGGGTTGATTTCTTGCTCCTCCAGTCCGCATGTCGAAGCAAAATACTGAACTGTGGAGACCAAAATTGCTCTCATGGCGGTGTATCTAAGTTAACTAGCAGATGGCACCCTGTATGGTAGCCTTGGACACCAGTGTATTAATGTGTGTGTGAATGGGTGAATGTGACATGCAGTATTAAAGCACTTTGAGTGGTCGGAAGATGAGGAAGGCACATAAAAGTGCAGGTCCATAGTTAGCTCTGTCACTGTGTGTGTGTGTGGACAGCCCCTTACCAACTGTCCCTGGCGTGGAGCTCACACTCCCACAGCATTAGTATCCTAGTGGCGGGGATACTAATAACTTGGTGCTTACATGTGCGTATACTGTAGCACGACAAACACTTTTGGTCTTTGCAAAGAAATTATGTATGTGTTCATTTTTTTTTAATTATTGTAACTTTATTGTCTTATTTTCATGCACTTTCTGAAGAACTTTGTAACATTGTTTAAACCAGTGCTATAAAAAATATTTATTTTGTTTCATTTTATTCAATTTTATTTGCTTATAGAGCAGGGAAGTGATCCCTTCAAAAATGGTCATTCAAGAGGAGATGTATTCCAATGCCAGGTGTCATGATCAAGACGCAGGTTAAAGCCAGGTGTAATAATAGGTTCATTAATTAGTATTTGCTAATTGTTTGCTAGCTTGTCTGTAAAATAACGGCCAAGCATAGAATTTTGTAGGCTTGGAAAAGAAAACCTTAAAAAAAAGAGTAAGGAACTAATTTTCAAATAACTTTTCTGTTTACCCTTCCTATTGATATTTAATTTCAGATTCATGCTATGACACACTTTTTACAACTAAGAGTGACGGATTTACCCTTTTTACTAAAATAAAACCTGGGAGCATGGCAGAACATCTTAAACAGCGTAGTATAAATCTGTTCTTAATTCTGTTAGCTTTAAATCTCATCACATACATTTCTACAGTTACAGTAGATAACTGTAGTAACACTTATTTTTTTGGTCGTAATTTAGGCAATCAACCAATGGATTAAGATTATTTTTTACAAAGACCTGATCAGACAGGTCATGAACAGCCATGACAAAGCACTGTAATACATGAAAACATCACTGTGCTATCTCAACATTAGCTTTTGTGCAGCTACAGTATAAATCTACAGTTTCAGTCTCTGGCACTGATGAAAACACAGTCTATGTTACTTTGAGAAAATGAATTAAAAGAATACCGTGTCTAACAACTAACTGCCAAAGTCGTTAATGTCAGCTGTGCCAAATTAAAAAAATAAAAGAAAATATGTCCAACTGACTAAATGTTACTTACTCCTAAAATAATACTGTGTCTAACAACTAACTGCCAAAGTCATTAATGTCAGCTGTGCCAAATTAAAAAAAATAAAAAGAAAAGAAAATATGTCCCAACTGACTAAACGTTACTTACACCTTGAAGGCTTAGTTGAAACCACAGTAACGGCAGTGCTAACAATTTCTGTTTTGTGTTATTAAATCTCATGAAGAGCAAAAGAAAATAAAAACACAGGAGACTGTTTATGGTTTGTTTTAGTTGCCGTTGGAGAAGCTAAGATAGTTTCAAAGGCTTCAAGGTGCAGCCTGTGGAGAGAGATGAATTATGCATTGACAAAGCAGCTTAAGAGTCAAAGTCAAACTTTCTCTTTTCTTTTTATCTTACTCACACATACAGTACATGTGTGTAAACAAAAGCACACAATCATATCCACACCCATAAACACACAGACAGACACACAGACACGGACAGACACGGACACACACACACACACACACACACACACACACACACACACATACAGGTAGTGAATGCTAATCCTACATGAGGGTAATCCTTGAGTGCTCTGTTGCTTGTAGTAATTTACCTGCTGTTGTGACAGAATTCAGAACTGGAAGGATTGGGATATGGATATGCACACACACACACACACACACACACACACACACACACACACACACACACACACACACACACACACACACACGCATACACACAATTTATTATTCACAGCACTACATCCAGTACAACCTCTCATATGCACACTCAGTCCACTAGCAACAGAACATAACTAAGCAGAATAGAAGAGTGTAGAACGAAACTGTATATACTGTTATGGAACAGAAGTGATTAGAAACACAACAGTTTTTTTAGTATGTCTGAATATTTAGTATGAAACCACTAGTACATAGATTGCATACTATTTCCAGTAAAATTTTACAGTATGTAAACACTGGACACTACGCCGGCATTAATATCCCACAATGCAATGCAGTAGACGGCAACATCTATAACGGGCAGCGGTCAGGACAGCTCTATAAAGTTAGTAACTCCTCAATTTAGGGGTATGTATTAGATTTCACTTTGCTAGGAGTAACTAGTTAAATGTAACTAGTTACAGTAATTCATTTACAAAATAAATAATTATAATCAGTTGCAGTAACTGAAAAAAAAAAATCATGTAACTAAATTACAGTTACTAATAAAATGTTGGTGATTACAAAGGGTTACATTCAAATGTATTACTTTGGTAAAAAAAAAAAAAGTGTATAAGTAAAGCAAAACTTTTATTCTGTTTATTCTGTTTTTGCCATGCAGGAATGGTTTCCTTTAACACAGCCTGTTGCCACACATATTTCAGATTTATTGCTGAGTTTAAAACATTTGTTAAGTGATCAAAAGGTAGACAAATGTAATAAGTTACATTATTTGATGAAGTAATTGAAATAGTTACGTTACTTATCACATCTTTGATAGGACAACTAGAATCTGTGACCTATCACATTTCAACACTGGCTAGGGGTAATATAAATTTTTTCAATTATTTTTAAAAAGCCCATACAGCTGAGGTTGGCACTGGTTACCATTGTTACACATCTCCTACCGACAAGTAAGGTCTCAGAAAGTGACGTGGTAATTACAGCCCAGTGTATCTGAAACTATAACTAATACTGTTTATCCAAAAAAGTATTTTGAACTACAGAACACATATGGGTATGTGGGAATTCTGACACAGTGAATGTCACCTTTAAGTCTATTAAGTAGTATATATATAGTAAATCATATCACATGATCCATTCCATTTCAATTTTTCCCCTGAGGATCAAAAGCAATTTTCATTAATAACCATTTTTATTACATCTTGAGGTGAGATTGTTTTGTCAACTGCTGCTACTGAGGTCAGTAATGAACTCTGAATGTCAACTATAATAGGATAGTGTAAAACAGAGATTGTCTCCCTCTGTGTGACACTAGACAAGACCTTGTGTAGACATTTATTATGTAAAGTTTTCTAATTTTCTAATGAACATCATGATGTTATCCCACAGTCCTTATTCAGTCTGTATACAACACTGTATTGTTAGAAAAAGAACAAGAGACAGAGAGGGAAAGAAAGAATTAGTGTTCAACTTGATAAGTAGACGCATGGCTTCCTTTAACATGATGGGACATGCCTATTTATTTTGGGGAGCTGACCACCTGACATTCACATACGCAATCATGCATGTACGCACACACACATGCACAGAACTGCCCTCATGCCATCCCTAAAGGCAATTACAGAATCATGCATCCTTCACATATGAATGAATTCAGTAGTCCCTGCCGTCACTGACAAATACACACAATAAATTTATGTGCACATGTTTGAACTGTGCTTTGTTAATGCACTGCATGTGTGTGTGCACGAGATAAACTGTACACACAGAAGACTGTAGGAGAAATTTCTCTGCGCTGGTGTGTGTATTATGCAGTCTAAATGTGTGTGTGTGTGTGTGTGTGTGTGTGTGTGTGTGTGTACTGTGCAGTCTAAGTGTGTGTGTGTGTGTGTGTGTGTGTGTGTGTGTCTGCGTGTGCAGTGGAGGGTGGAGCAACAGGATTAAATAAATCACTGGCGGAGAGAATATTCATGAAAAGAGAAGTGAATGCAACCTGAGAAAGAGAAAGGGAGAGAAACAGAATGTGACAGTGACGTATTAAATGACAAATAACCCTTGCAGTTTGCATAGACTAACAGAACCCCATGGCAACCATCACAATCTGCATTTTGCCTCAAGCACATTGTGCAGCACCACGGCACTCTGTGCTCAGGATGACAGTTGAATATTAGTGCACTTTGCGTAACGTCTGAGCAGTCATTCAGTTGGGACACTGACAGGGTGCTATCAGGGTCTCTATAATTCACTAGTTGATGTTAGAGAAAGCTGGATACACTTATCTAAGGTGTTGGCTTGAATTTTATTAAAATACTAAACAGCCTTAAGATACAGGATAAAGGAATTCAGGCTGAATAGCTCTCTTTCACATTTAAAAGGACATAATGAGATTGGAAAGTGAGGATTTGCCATGGTCAGCTCTTGATAGCAAAGAATTGGTATTGTTGTATTGAAAATGAAGACAGCGTTGTTGTATTGGTCAGTCTGAAATCCATCGGCAAGAGTTTCAATCACATGATTAAAATTATACGACTGGCTGATGTTTGACTTAGCACTCTGACAGCTGGTCGGCATTCTGAATTACTCCCTAAGAATAGGAGATAACAGCAACAATAGCCCAAAGGTATTAATCCGAGCTCAAGTAAAAGAGAAAAAAAAACTTTTCTCAATTCAACAAGAGAAACTTTCTGATAGCAGGAGTGTTTTAATAATGGAATCTGAAGCAGAAAATTGCCTCTGCTAATCTGCACCAACTGCCTCGTTTGACTGAAATTAAAGGTGAGCTCTTATTAGAAAAACATTAGCCGCCCCAGCTAGTTTGATAGCTAACTTTTGCAGGGGAGGAGAAGCAAAACAACACTCCAATTGCTTTCTGCCTGTGACGTTTTGCATAAATACGTGCAGAGTTGGGGGGGAAAGATTAGGCTCAAATTGTTAAAAGTATTTCATTATTTTTTGTCTCACCTTGGCAGTGTGTGGTTTTCATGAAGAGAGCTCAAGTTCCGCGCCGCTGCAAAGCGTGACATTAGGGAATAAAGCAATAAGAAGAAAAAGGAAAAATCGTAAAGGCGTAGCATTTTATTATTCTCTCTGTGTCTAAGTTGGTGTTTGTGTTGGTGTGTGTGTGTGTGGACGGTTATTAATGTATGATTTGGGTTCCTTTAAAGCAGCAGCCATGGCATTGTACTTTTGGTTTTTAATATTACTCTGAGTGGAGGGGGAGAGAGGAGAGGATCAAAGATACTGTGGCAGGGATGAGATCAAAAGGAATGACAGCCAGAGCATGCATCTTGTATTGTTAGAGGCTTTGTAAAGCTTTTATGATACCACCACAAGGCTAACATCTACAACATTATGTATCAAATGGCAGAAATCTTACTGTCAAAATCACATAAAATCAGAACTAAAGATTTAGTTCATAAAGCCTGTAAAGGTCTGAAACAACTCAGATTATTCTGGTAGTCATAATAATTGCTTATCCTACCTTTGCTAAGTGATGAAGCACACTTAATCATAAGCTCATAATACGACAACACCCCAAAAACTTCTTTAAATGTAATCTTAAGTCCACCAAAACACTTACAAAGTGTATGTCTCAGATGGGAATAGCAATCAAAAACAACTACAAGCCATGGACTGGAGACAGACAGAACTCCGCCCGTATCTTCATACGCTGACAGCTGAAGTGCTGAAGGGAGATAGGAATGTAGAAGAACAATTCGCACTCTGTTAGCCTGGCTGATTGATCCCCACCAAACTCACTTTGTGGGAATGTGGGGAGAGGGAGATGGGAGGGGATAAGGAGAGTGTTTCATTAAAACAGGTGACATGCGGGAACAAGATAAGGGGCACGTGTGCACGTGTGTTTGTGTGTGACATCTCATCGCTGATAACTTTTCAATCAGGAGACCTTGCGCTTGGACGACTCAACTCGAGTTGCGGGTGATGTGGGGTGAGACATGCTCTCTGGAGCGTTTCGCAGCTATCACCTTCCATCGCTGGCATTTTTATCATCAACTATTTCAATTCCAGTTTTGTGTCATTTAATTTGTAAGGTTCTTTTCTTTCAACAACTTCACTTTTCTTTGGGAAAAACACTGCAGCTTTCAAATCCATACAACACAAAGAGTTATACAATATCTAAGCACATTATTTATTATTTTGAATCTCTTACTTTGGGTCTCATAAACTGTGCTGTTTTACATACGGCCTGCTGCACGTTACACTGCTTAGTTAAATGAGTGTTACACCTCTATAGGTGTTCTACTTCTACTTAAATGTTGCCTGTCCTTTGCTGTCCCTTTGTGTTACTACAGTATATATGTGAGGTACTGATGTCCTTTTTCTTTGTACCAACATCTATTAAAGAAGCAATAAGCGAAATTCATCATTTCTAGATTGATGTAATTAAAAAAATGCTATGTGAAGAACTAGAGGTGTAATTTCATCTGGAGTATAGCATGACCTCACNGTGAAGCTGGGTGAAGTGGAGGCTGCGGAGGAAACACCGGGATGGGTTAATGTCTGGAGCTTGAGTTATTGGCGGCTCGGTCCCAGCAATGGGTCAGGCGTTACAGTTGTGTTAAGTGAGTAAGTTAGTCCGGCAGCCCAGCTAACATTTTCAATTAGCATTGTAAAATGTAGCCTCTCCGCGAGGCTACATTTTTGTAATATATTTGCTGAGATGGAGGCGAGGCTCAGTGACTAGAAGAGCTGATAGAAGCGCTCCATAGCTGTAAGTTACTCCAGTAGCCAGTGGCAGCCGACTCGGCTAGTGCTAACACCGGGAGCTAACACTAACGTTCCTCCTCTTCCCCGTGAGTGAGAGCGATGTTTTAGCTTAGCGGGCAGCTGGCTCGCGGGCTGCCCACTAGGCTGACGTCATCTAATTATTACATACACATATACATCTATTGCACGTCTGTCCGTCCTGGAAGAGGGATCCCTCCTCAGTTGCTCTTCCTGAGGTTTCTACCGTTTTTTTTTCCCCCGTTAAAGGATTTTTTTTGGGGAGTTTTTCCTTATCTGCTGTGAGGGTCCAAAGGACAGAGGGATGTCGTATGCTGTAAAGCCCTGTGAGGCAAATTGTGATTTGTGATATTGGGCTTTATAAATAAAATTGATTGATTGATTGATTGACAACTATTCACATCAATATAATAAGGGCGATATCTTGTTTAAATCATGGAAATCGTTTTATAAATGCAGCAGTGAAAATATAACGTTAATTTACACTTGCTTGTCTTCTCCCACATCTATCGTAACTGTACAGACCAAATCTGACCTTTCTGTAATTCTTGTGTCTGAGTGTTTGTGTGTGTATAGGTGTTTCTCTCTCTCTCTCTCTCTCTCTCTCTCTCTCTCTCACTATATATATATATATATATATATATATATATATATATATATACACATATATAAAGGCAGTCAAAGAGAGGTCTGCAACAGTAACAGAGGCAGAGAGTGTAAGTGACTGCAGCTTTCTGTCTTAATGGTAAATCTTTTAGGTTGGACCACAGCGCAGACAGGTCTTGTCTCTAGTAATGACTAGCAGTCTACTACCTTGTGGGGCACAGAGATCCTTACAGTTAGCTACCTGTCTGTTTCACTAATTGGACACGCTACCCACATACACACAAGGATAGACACATGAAGGGAATAAAGTAGATATAACAAACTCAAATGAAAGAAGGCTTTTAACCACAAACTGTCAGCAGTTACTTCATGGTGAATCCTCACACAGACATCCACCTGAGGTTCACTTGCGTTCTGTCTTTGCTAACACTTTGAGGGTAACAAGTTTTTTTTTTTTTTTTTAAGAGGATTAATGGATTTTTAGATCTTAAAGTAAGCTAAGCTGCAATGTTGTGGGTCTCTCAGGTGAGGTTTTTTTTTGTGGAATATGGGTAGTCTGATACCCCAAGGCAAGGCTAATGGATGAACTTCTGTCAAATGCCCCATGTAGTAGGGCAAAGCAAGTAGAAAATGTCACTAGATAACATTTAACCACTCACCATGCCCCCACACGAGGATAATGTTTTAGAGCGAGTGACCTGTCCAGTGTAGGAAAAAGAGAGGTGATAAACTAGAAAGTTTCCATCTTGTTGCCCTGCAATAAACAAAGAGTCCTCCTCAGGTGTGAGAGCCAGCTTTTAGCTTAAACTTTGCACTCAAACTATTTGGGGTTGGATCTGGAATCACAGCTAGGAAACAGCAGCCAAAGAGGCTACAGTAACTGTCAATAAACAAAATGAAACAAACTAAAAGGGACTTGTAATGGCGGTGTCCCTTATAACTAATCAGGAGCACTGTAACTGATTTCCATCTCACCAAATGGGATTACTTCCTCCACCAGCCTGCCACTGTTGCTTTTATCAAATTTGAAACCCCAGTGCTGGTAAAAAGGCCTTTAAAGGGATCCGCACCTTGACATCTATATAGTTTAGTCTTACACGCAAGACATTACCCCCACCCTGCATAATGCCACTCAATCACAACTTCCTCCTCTCCTCTTGTCCTCATGGTCAAGCTATTGACCTTTACCATTTCATGCAGAAAAGCCATCAGTCAACATCTTCCATCAGTACAGAAAACTCAAATCATCTTCTCCACCAATGAATAATGTGCTATGGCTGAGTCTGCAGTTGGCTGTTGGTCAATTTTGGGCCATTGTTGAGTACCTGTAGCCCTAAGTTTATGCAGCGTCAGCCCTTGTCGGCTTTTTTACAGCCGATTCAGGATGTTGAATCCGTATCGGTGACAGTGGAGTCCATCTGTGAATGAAATCATTCTGACTGGCAGTTCAGCTGAGTGCACAGGAAGAGAGACGAAAGTGAGGAAAGCAAACAAACATTTAAAGTCAAGAGGGCGTGAGATCAAAACAAACTTGTTATATTAGGTAAGATTGTGATTTTGGCTATTGAGCTTTGTTCGCTAGCTCACCGTAAATATGCTTTGTTCTTCCAACTTGGGTTGTGTTGTTAATGTGCTAATTGGCTAAGTAGCATCTTGAAATCGTCCTGTAGGTCTTCTGGTTTACAGACTACCAATGCCTACCAGTATGGAGAGTTATTTCCTCTTACCCAGGTACAGAGGGCATATGCTAGTTGGCCGCGGGCTGTAGTCTTTGCAGTGTGTTCAACTGTAACTTTCTGGCAAAGACTCAGGCGACAAGAGGCAACCAGCCTTTGTCGCAATAGATTTTTTGATGTTGGTTTGGTGTGTCTGTGCCTTCTTAGAACTAAAAAAAGAAGCTTTAAGGTTCCTGAGAACAATAATTTCAAGTCAACTTTATTCTCCTCCTCCATGTCTGCTCAAATCATGTTACGCTGCAAGGCAGAAAGATTTGCGAGATCATGCAAGAATACAGCCCTGATTTGCTACATAGCCTGCCCCAAATAGATGCAGTAGACACGGTAGCGCCATATCTCTACCCGTAGACACATTTCTACCGTTGCACGGTATATACTGTCATATCGCCCAACTCAAAAGTATTATCTTTCTTCTTTAAGGATTCATTCTTAAATAATCTTTCCATGGTTACAGAAATATTAAGGGGGCTCCAAGTCCCGACTCTTGCACTTCTTATTAGGTACCTATCAGAGCATGTGAGCGGAGCGGAGCAGGGAGCGGGAGGAATTTGTGTTGAGTGAGGAGCGGCTATTTTTTTTTTTAAAAAAAGGTGGAGTGGAGCCTTATCTCTCGCTCCAATTTTGCTCCGGTCACTCATGCCCCACCCAGAATGCATCTTTGCACCTGCGCACACCCACACTATCTTCTTTCAAAACTATGGAGTTTACTGTGTACTTCAGAAAAGAAACTGAGAAGAGAAGCAGCGGTACCTTGGAGAACGGTCCCTAACTGCGGGGAGAGGGCTTCCCCGGAGAATCTACCAAGCTCATATTTTATTTGTGAATAGAAGATTACAGGTTAGGGTAGTACGACACAGTTTTTTTGAGCAGAGTAGTGAGCAAGTGCAGCGGGATAAAATTTATGATGGAGCGGAGCGAAGAATGCGCAGAACCAAGTGGAGCGGACGAGCGGCGCAAAGTGACAGGTCTGCGAGGGAGGAGCGGAAATTTTCACCCGCTCCGCTCACATGCTCTGGTACCTATCATTTTGGTGTTGTCATTTGAAGCATAGCCTGTGCCTATGATTGTGCCAACATGTTGGCCTGCCCATGATCTACAGTACCTATGTGCAGATGTGTAGGTCAGGTGCAACAGTATGACCAATACAAACAAAACTATCAACAGGAAGATGGAAGAATACAAAAGAATCCAAACGACACAAGTCACCTGACTTTAAGATCACTCTATCTCCTCTCCTTTCTTATACCCACAAAAAACAGTGAAGAAAACAGAAACTACAAGCAAAGAGGCTAAGGACAATAAATAAAGGCAGACAAAGTTACATAGAAAAAATATTTTAGAATTAGGAAAATGAGACAATAAGGGGGAAATCCATTGCTAAACTGGGTACAGATACAGAAGACAGAAGAAAAAGACATACTGTAGCTACATAACGCGTTGGACTGTGCTGCAGCCC
>NC_065529.1:20364978-20509781 GCF_006386435.1 Epinephelus moara
CCCCCCCCCCCCCCCTCAGCAGTGGGTAAATAGAATAATTACTGGGTGGTCAGTGTAGTGTGAAATGACAGCGTGACCACGGCACAATGAAACGTTGCCCGAATGCTGACAGAACATGACGAGCACGTGGCTGCCTGAATACAAAGTGTGCCTGTGTGTGGCAGAGATAGAAAAAGAAAAGGGGAGTGAAAGTTTGTGTGCGCACGCACTTAAAAAAATAATGAGCAACACATTGTGGCGGGACAAAATGCTCTTCTTTTGGCAAACTCGTGCAGAATTGATCTTCTAACCTCTTCCATGCAGCTACGGACAATAGCAAATCCTCGCTAATGTAATCATTTGGACAAAATTTTGGACTTGAATTGTATGCTGTTAAATTCAATGGAGCAGGTGCAAGAAGATGGCAGTGTCATGGATGAGGTCAGTGCCCATCAGGCAGTGCACAGCTAGCAAAAAGACCAAGCATCTGCTTTTGCCTCTTGCTGTTTCCAGGAAAGCAGTAGACCTCATGCTGCTACACTATGCTATTGACTTACTATTAACATTTACACATTTACTTCTAGGACAGCCATATTTTATATATTTCTTCTTTGTGACAATTTAAATAAAAGAGAGAGGAATGCCATGCAACTTAAGTCCTTGGACAGAGGGATGCTTTTTCAAGATTCAGCACCTTAACTCACACTCGTGCAAGTTACAAACTAATGCTGCAAAACTGTTAACTGACACTGACAGTGACTCTCTTTCATTTCCCACCTCGATAGGAAATGACAAATGAATCTGGATATTAGTGATATTGCATAGACTTAGCTTGATATGTTTCTTATTACAGGCTTGATATTGCATAGAGTTTGTTGAGAATTCAGTTACCCCTCTGTGCTGCTACCACATCAAAACAACCTTTAATGACTTGACTAATTTACTCTACCTTCATTATCCAATGGAAAGGTCTCAGACTAATCAACTACATGTGTTATATCTGTATAGTGCATACTGAAAGCAAAGTGAAGGAAGAAAAAACAGCCAATTATTTAATCAATTACATTTTTTTTTTTTTTTTTTTACATATTGCTATTAAATTATCAATGTAAAACTCACTAATAAACCCAATATAAAATATACTGTTCAGCAGGGAGATATTTCAGTTCTATTTGATGTGTTCCCCATGAATCTCATGAGACCTGGATACATTTAACTCTGCTAGCAGCAAACAGAAAAAAATGGCTGGCTCCTGTATATTATAACTTTAACAGGTTTTGTTTCATTTCAGCTTAAGTTTAGGTCTTATTGGTGAATAGTGAGACATAAGAACCAGGATAAACAAGCAAATGCTTTATGTATTATTGGGACTTAAAAGGGGAGGAATGTGCACTGAGAATAATGGATGAAAAAAAGAGATGTGAATTAATTAGCCTTCTTTCATCAGTTTTGCGATAATCATTGCCATGCACGTGGGAAAAGGGAAAATGAATGGCTTTCTGACTAAATTGGATTCACGGAGCTCTTTGGCTCTCTCTCTCCCTCCCTCTATTTCCAAAAAGGGGTAAGAATGGGTGTTACAGAGGGGCGTAAATTGGCAAGAGCCACATGCTCTGGCAGTGCCAGTGTGGCGGCAGTTCAGTGTTGAATGAATCTGACATGCTTTTTGCCAGCAGGTGAGTTCTGAACTCTACCATCTCAGAGGAGCACCTCTGCTTCTTCTGAAATCGTGCTGTTTCTGTTTTCCTACCAGCAGAATGGGGCCATTTAAAAGGCCAAGTTGTTCATAATTTATTGCCTGGATTATCAAACTGGTAGTGGCTACAAGACAAATGTTAATGTGATGATAAATGATGATACTCAGGTGCATGGTAACCCTAACCCATTATAAGAAATAAAAAGAAATGCGAGGATGTTAATGTCAAAATTATAATACACACTGCAGAGTGGGAAGAGTCCAAATATTCCATAAGAATGTATTTTTGTAAAAATTTATAAATTAAATCTAGCACCCGTCACATATTCCAAACCAGCTAATGGGATTCACACAATTCAAGTTGTCTCCCCGAGCACTAGAGATAACACAACAGAATAAAAACAAAGACAGTGACAGTCTCATATATTTTATGATCTTCTTTGCCATGTCTAATTTGCAATAAAGCAAGAAAAAGAGGCAGAAAGCAGTACACTTAAAAGAAACATAAGCAGCAATTGTTATGGTCTGTTTTCATTACCCATTAGGCTAATATAGTGTCATTCATGTGTTAAACATGTTAAAATGGGTCAAAATATACTGCACTGAGTAGACAATTAATATACTTGAAGGGGCCAACTAACAGATGAAAGTATTGCCTCAATAATTATTGCAGCAGTATCCAAAAATTGTTATGCTATAATATGCATGCCCAAATAACAGGTACCTATCCAAAGTCAGTGTACTACAGACAGTAGTTTGTAACCGGCATGCCCTAAGTTTGGAAAAGCAGGCAGAAGTACCGACACAGTAGCTAAGTAATGTACTGCTGTGGACGGCTGCAGAAGCAAAATGTATTTCAGCCTCCAAACATGGGGCGAGCCAACTGCCATCTACTGTAGATAATACACTGACAAGGGGTGAAAATCGTTAGTTTCATCAGGATACAATATTATATCGATTCTTTGGGCAACCACACGATATTTGCTGATATTACAAAGTCTTCCACGATACCATTTCCATGCGATGCATTTCAGGGGCCTGTGATCAATATGAGATGATATTATATGAACATTAAGCACAAACTGTTACAGAAGAAGCTGCCACCCCTTTCTTTCTTGCTTTTGGCCATAAAAGATAAAAACAACACATGAATAAGTGTAGTAAAGTTAACTTTAAACTGACTCCATTAACACACATAAAACAGCACATGGAATAATTAACCTTCTTCTGAAAGAAACCTTTTCATTTTAACCCAAACCATGATCTTTTTCATAAAATTCGAGGGCTATCTAGTGTAAGGGCCTGTAGGCAGAGTGAGATGCTCGTCCAGGCAGGTAACGTCGTGTTTTACATTGTAACAGTATTGTTTAGGTATGGCATGTGCTCTTTCGCCGAAATCCAAAATATTTCCACACTGCTGATTTATTCCCGAGTAAATAACTTTATCCTCACTGTCTTCCTCTTGGCTATTTGCCATCTGCCTGCTGCTGTTTGACGGTGACAGACTTTCAAAATAAGATGACGATATGGACTGATGTTTTCACTTTGCATCGATGATACTGGATCACTGATCATTACATCGATATATCAATCCAGATCAATGCATCGTCACAGACTGACTATGAATAAGTACCTCATACAAGCCCACTTCAAAAAGTCTGAACCATCTCTCACAAAAAGATGTATATATTCTCAAGTATTTAAACTTTGAGCTGCAACAGATGTCAGACATATTTAACTTATTCATCTAAAGAGGAAAATGTTGAGCCCTGATATGTTAATATGATAATTTTGTCACAATACTATTACATGGGAGCTGAGAAGTGATAATGGTAAATTATCACTTCTGTATGTGTGGAAATTAATGTTTTCACTGTGAGGCAGCTGCAGGAGGTGTGGGTTTCACATTAACAGCATACTAACAATCAACCAGCCTTCACATTCAGGTCTCTGCCCACATCTGCTTTCTGACAAGTGTTGTGTGGCCAGCCTGGTAGTCAGAGCTGTTTTCTCTCTGTCATCCACTGTGATAAGGTGTTTTTTTTCTAATTTGGCATACAATGTCTGCCTTAAATTTAGATATGCAGAGTTAGCCCAGAAAAAGAAAAAAAAACAGCCTCAACTAATAGATTATTTACAGGTGTATTCAGCAAACTGCCTCAGCCTATGATAGGCTCGTAAAAATATAACAGTGCAGAGGCAGTAAGGAGCAACTGTGTAATGAGAATACTGAATGGTTCATTCCGAAGAAAATGGTGTTGCAAAGTAATTTAGAGTATTTACCTGATGTGGGCCTCAGCTTTAGTAGCTGCTTCGTCGTACTGTTCAGCTGCCTGCTTGTAGTTGTCAAGGTTCTGTAGGCAGAAAGACAGAGAGAGGAAGCAAGGTGAGAATGATTCAGTCATATTATACAGCTCTGAAGAGGTTCCGCTTTACATTTTGAACATCAAGCAAGCTGCTTAGGCATATGCTGCTTTTAATGATGGCTTTAAGACTATTCCGTTTAAAGATCTCATTATATAAAACATAAAAAACAAGACTAAGTCCTCAAATCAAGTCCCATGAATAAGAGTTTAAAGAGGACGTATAATGCCTTTACTTATTTTCTGTCATATACACATATGAGACCATTCAGACCGTTCTGAATACTCTGTTTCAAATGTTTTATTTTTCTCCTACTTTCGAGACAAGCTGACATCACCTAGTGCTGAATTTTTTATATGGTCATCTGCTCCATTAAATAGCCTACACCGCTACATGTAGCTACATGTAGCTACATGTTAACATCAGGCAAACATATATTCTTGTTTGTCAATACTGCTAATTTCTCCCTAATTGTGAAAAGTATTCCTGCTGAGGCATGTCCGCTTGTGTTTAGAAGCTTTTATTGGTGATATTTCATGGTAGTTTGTGCTGTCATTCTCTGCTATAGTCGTTTAGCCAGCTGTAACGACAATGCAGAGACGCTGAGATATGGATGACCAATCGGAGCAGACTGGGCTTCTTTGAGAGGGGGTCTTAAAGAGACAGGTACTAAAATGGAGCATTTTAGACAGAGGGTGAATACAAGTGTCCCAGCACAGAGAGTATTTTGAACACTAAAGCAAATAAAGTTGTTCTGGCAGGAGCCCGAAATACAAGTATGCACCTGATAATGAGCAAAATAGGTCCCCTTTAAAAACTTGCATTATCTACACAACATTACCATAGTTACAACTATTTAATTTACTTTTTTTTAGCTTCAATTCCAAGCTCTAATAAGCCAGCAATGATAAGCAAAATGCATAAAGCAGCAACTCAAATGTCACATTCGTTAAATTAGCGACCTTTGAATTTTACAGCGCTGCTTACAAATCTGAATGCTGATTGCCTGTTGGTACTTCATAATGTTTTATTTCATGCGAGAAACTGTGGCATTTAAACAGCAATTGCTAGACAGGTGGAGCACATGCCTAGAGGGCAAGGTCATACACAGCACACCTTTGCTGGTGTAGTCAGTGGTCACAGTGTTAACTACACTGTGGTGTGGTCAGAGATGCGCTGACCAGGAAGACATCACGAACATAAGAAGTTTTAGAAACAGTATAAATGTGCAGTATTTCCAGCCACAGTCCAGAGAAAAGGCTTACAATCATCAGCTCTGTGAGATGAATGACCACCTTACAGGCTTTATGTCAAATCATATGAAATGCAGTTTGTCTAGAATGCCCCAAACACAAAGCAAATCTCTCTCGCCACCCTCGCAGTAATCACCATTTTAAACCAATAACCACAGCGCGCATGCTTTTACTTAATCATTCCCTATATTCCCAATAGATGGGGTGATAGGAGAGGAAGATAATTGAAGTGACGGAGCAGGGAAAGAGATGGGATCAAACACAAACCTCCTCCACAATCCCTAGCCCTCTACTCCTCCAGTGCCCCCTAGTCATTTTCATATCTCATTATTTCACGCTGATCCGCAGACATGCTTCTCCTGATTTGAATGTCTGGTGTTGGAAACGACTCAAGTAATGTCATAGGCATCTTTTTCTTTAATCCTATCTGCTACTATTCACTACAATGTAATAATCTGTCCCTCTATCCTTTTCTGTTCTTTAAAGAACGACAGTAAAGTATATGTAATAAATCTAATATAAAGAAGGAGAGGGTATTTTGCATTAACCCAATCAGCAGTGTTGAAGTATCCACCCAGTCATAATAATGTAATTTTGGTGAGCTCATCCACATGTATTTTTTTGCCTTGAGAGCAGGAAGATGAGATTACCATTCTTAATTCTGACTACAAAGCTCTGATTGGCTAGAGAACAATTAGCACACTGACAAAAAGTGATAGACAGCAATTCAGGGGTCTGGAACCAATATATAGGCGATGTACATCAGGGCTATTCAATTACAAATTCAACTGGGCTGGATTTTATACCAGGGAATGTGGATGAGCCAGACATTTTCAGCAGCCTATTCAAAACTTAATTTTAGCTTTTGGTACTGACAAATTGTAAACAAATGCAAATAATATATATTCAAAAATAGGAGTGTTTATCATTTCACATATTTTTGGTCACATATCTAACCCAGACACATCACAAAGTGCAGAAACATCAACATTATCAATGCACAGAACCATAACAAGTGGCAATAACGGTAGCCTATAAAAAACACTCTCTATCTCTCTATCAGTACCTCTCTCCCTTCCTCTCCCCTTTCTCTCCCACACGCACCACACCTCATGACGTTCTCCATCAAAGTCAAGGAAAAGTGTTTAGTTGACTACTCAACCACAGCCCTGATGTTCTGAAACGTTTTAAGTGCGGTCAGAACTGCGTCACATGAGAAAAGCGGTGATTTATGAAAGATATGATTGTCAGTGTTGCTATACTGATCCGTACATCCTGTCTGATCGACACTGTGCATGTGTATCTCTGAGACAGAGATGAGAAGAAAGTGAGATGACTCATTCGTGAGCTACTTCCAGACATTACATGTAGATTACATATTTTGTCATCCCGCTAAATCAGATGTATGTAAACTGGGCCACTTGGAGGCCTGATGTACATTAAAACAGAAAATGTGACTAATTACAGTTTACAATGTCTTATGTCATTTGAGTTTGGGGACCGGTTTGGCTGTCACTGTATTTCACAATGTGGAAACACCAAACATCCCTAGGTGTAAGACTTTATCCCTGCCAGTGATGTTTTCTAGCTGCGTTATGAAGGATTTTTCAGGATAGCACTCAGGATTATATTCTTGCTGCTAAGTCTTCCCATTGCTAACATGTACACTAGGTTTAAATACCACAAATGCCGCCCCTTGACTGCAGCTACAAAGACTAGAAGTATACTTCATCCCAGCATCACGTACCTTTGGACTAAAAGACAGTTCCAGGCCTCAAAACCTCTTCTCAGGTGGTTCATTAATCTCTTAAGCATTAAACATTACCAATAAATACCTTAATTTAAAAGTGCTAGAAACCAAGCCCTGGATTCATGAACATTAAAGAGACAGTACGTCTCACTCCTTGTTAAAGAAGAGTTAGCTAATACTTTGGCTGGCTCCCTGGGAATATGTGGTAAGAAGTTAGCCACATGTTAGCGTCTTAGCCTTTAGCCTCAGGTCAAGGGCTCAGTGGGTACACTCAACAGAAGAAAGCTGAGCTGAAACTTGAAAGTCTGTAGTTGCCTTGTGGGACATTCAGTGTTCAAGCCAAGATAAAAAAAAAAAAAAAGGCTCCACAGGGTCTTAAACCCCTGGGTGCCTCAGATTATGCAGGACATAGAGAGTAGGGCACCAGGAAGAGAAGCAGCAAGCAGATGGTTTAAAGGTAAAGTGAACTTCTCACTGGTGATCGGTGCATTCTACCAAGGCTCCATCTTAAGGGTTAGGTGGGATCAGCCTGTAGTTGATATAGTGCCTCCCACTTGGAAGAAGATAAATGAATACATTTAGAAATGTTAGCATGGTGAGGAGACAGTGAGGGATATTCTCTTTTCTATCTCTTGCTACCCACCCCTTCTTTGAGTTTGCACCTTTCCAAATGGGAGTATGTGTACCCCTAGGGGCACTTTGGAGTACTGCAGGGGGTGCGTGAGAATTTTTAAAGGGGAACTAAACCCCCCTCTCTGGGCATTACTCCTATTACTAATAAATGTTAATTAAAAAAAAATCAGACATACATAATTCCTACAATAATTATATTAAAAATGTTCAATAAAAATATAAATGTAAATTTGATAAACCATCCATCCTTCCCTTCATCCATCTGCTGCTACAAATACAATCACATTCAAGTATGTTTACTGTTATCAGGAAGTTAGTTTTGATACTGAATGACAGATGAAAATCAAGAAAATGGATTTGTGGTTGAAACGTAGCAGTAATACAGCTGAAATAGCGAGGAAAGAAGTTAAAATGAAAGTGGAAAAAAATATATATATTTTCAGTATCAGGAAGTATATGTTTTATGCATATTTTTTGTTTTGTTTTGTTTTTTTGTTGTTGTTTTTTGCCAAAAATGTTGCCCTAGTCAGGGGGTGCATGGCTGGAAATTTTTTTCAAAGGGGTACATTATTGAAAAAAATAGGAGGGAATGTAGTACACAGGGAATTATTCGATTGGAAAATGGAAACTAAATGAATAAATAAAAAATATAACAGTCTGGTTTGAACAACAAATCACAGCTTCAGTATAAAATGCTAATATAAATATATAAAGATATATATATGGTTTGGTGGTTATGGGAGGAATGCCGTACCAGCAGCACTATTGTGTCTCTGGTTTTGCTAATAGAACAGGGGCATACGGGGAAAATGAGGACACAGGAAGTGTGAATGTAGTGTTTGGACTGACAGGTACAGCTTATCCTGTCAAATTGTTGGGGGACCTCAAGACTGTCGTTTTTGTGTGTTTCAACATGTTTTTTTTTTGTGTGTGTCTGTTGACAGATCAGACCCAGAGCAACAGCCACAGCTCAGCTCTCACGACAGCACAGAAGTGGCAGCACTATCACTGGCACACACGCTCTGAGCTCTTCCCAGTCATTTGCACCCATGGGGACAAAAGCCCGATGTGGAGAGACAGAAAGGGGGGATGATAACCCTCAATGGGGGAAAAGCAAGGTTTTGGGGGTGTTGGAGAGACTCATGGAGGGGATTAGTGTGGCTGCATGTGTGCCGCTCGTGTGTGTAAGCTTGCATACATGCAGGTGTGTGACTAAATCTGTGTTTGTGAATGCTTGTGTTCAGATGATCCTTGCATGCACACTCGTCTGAACACCCTCCAGCAGCTGTGGATTGAGATGGGCTGATGTCAGGATTTTGAGGGAGGGGTTGTTTCACGCTCCACGCTTGGACGAAGGCGGATTAATTTTTTCTTTTTTATTTCGGAGGCAGCAGTCGACAAGGGAGGGGGGGTGGGGGGGTGGGGGGTGGGGGGGGGTGGGGGGATTAAAAGAGGTGAATTTTAAACTGAGACTTGTTTACAGAGTCACAGGGTATGTTGCCACAGGGAGACAGATATACTCCACCTGTACACTAGGAAGAGATTAGGGAGGCATCCACAAATAAACGAGTGAGAGGAGAGGATTGAGAGAGAGGAGAAGTAGAGGATGTACTGGTATGCTCGGGGGGGGGGCAGTTTTGGGATGTCTTTTAGTGTGTGAGCCTGTATGTATGTGGAGGAGAGGAAATGCAAAGTTGTGCAGAGGATAGGCCACTCTATCACAATTACTTCTGAAGTGACAGCACACACATGCCTGTCACAATAAACACACACACATAGGCTGTTTTCTCATTTGCGTCTGTAGTGGACTCTAACAGCATCCACAGCCTTTAGACAAACATAATAGTCTGTTATCGCCATTTATCCCTTAGGCAAACTGGACACCAGGGTGTGTTTTCATACAGGTAATCAACCACATACACTCATACACACACACAGTTATTAGCCTGTTAGAAGGGGAGGCTGCTAAACTAGAGTAAAATGTTGATTCAGG
The DNA here is from genome assembly GCF_006386435.1 of Epinephelus moara. Lineage (NCBI taxonomy): Eukaryota > Metazoa > Chordata > Actinopteri > Perciformes > Serranidae > Epinephelus > Epinephelus moara. The sequence goes on from NC_065529.1 coordinate 20,374,647, forward strand.
GGAAGATCACACATCAGTTACCAGTAGATTCTCCTTCTAATCTGACTGCTCTTGCCTTTGACTTAAATCTCCCTCTCAGATCATCAACACATCAGGACAACTGCATGAGCATGAGTGTCTGCTTGTGCATGTGTGTTAATAATCTCAGAGGACAATACACGTCCTCTGAGATTATTCCTCTGAGACTGATATTCACACGTAGACAATGGCATTCAACACCTTTACATCTCTGCTTTGCACTAATACAATACTGATGGTTTGGAAGGCCTTTACAGGGTAGTGTAGAGCTGTCTCCACCTGCTTGGATCATAAATTATGTGAAAAGTGAGACATATTGCTGTTTCAGATTGTGTTTTGCATTTATGTATATGACCTGTGTCAGTCACAATTCAACTTTTAAGTGGCCATTTATTCCAGCCCAACTAGTATTTGCCACAGGTATGAGAGTGTGAAAGGAAAGAAAAATAGGCAGAGTAAAAAGGAAAGGGGGCATGAAAGGAGGCCTGGATGAATGGAGTGCTAGATTGGAAAATGAAGGAAGAGAAGGAGGGAGATGGACGCCGGCTCAGGGTGCTGGCTCAGGATAGACTGTTTAATGCACAGTCCATATAGCCTCTTTATCTCTTGCTCTCAGTCCCCGTCTTTCTCACTCCCTCATCCGCATGCAGGTCAGCTGCAAGCAAGTGAGGGGTGAAAAAAAGTGATAGAAAAAGCGACTGCGGCGGCGAGCGGAGAAAGATAGAGCATCCTCCACTCTTCTGCCAATCAGTCTCTTCCGTCAAGCATTGCAGCGTGTGCTGCTTGCCGCACGGTGTGCAGGGGCCCTTCCATTTAACTTGGCTATGTAAAAGGTTTTCTCAGAGGCCTAAAGGAGGCGAGTGCCAGGGACTAGATAAGGTCCCCCGTCTGCCTGATGGCCCTGCCGGACGGAGGGAGAGATGGGGAGAGGGGTGGGGGGGGAGTCAGGTCCCAAAGAGTGTCTTCTGAATACTGGAGGGAGAGTTGTGGGTGTGAGAGGCGAAACACGGGATGGGCAAGGGGAGGGAAGGGTGTGAGAGTGGATGTGCCTCTACCTGTATATTTTCACTATTCATTGATTTAATGTGCAAGCTGTTTTTGTGTATCCTTAATAAATATGAAAATATTTGCACTGTCTTTCCCCTACATCTTATATTTTTTGCTCATATTTTTAGTGTGCCTCTCCTCTGTGTGTTTCTAATAGTCACCTTCATTTCTTTACTTCACTTGCACTCTATAATTTCACACTTACGCCTCTTGTCCTTTCTTCTAGCCTCTGTCCATTCCTAAAAGCATAAAGCAGTTTTTGTCTGCCCTAAAATCATAGACCAGGTGCTACCAACCTTGCCTCTCACAAATTCCTTCATCAAAGTTTACTCTGTAAGCAAGCAACATTTATCAAACCACTGTGCTTGTGGCTTTTTCAGGGTGCAAAATATCAACGACACATTAGTGCTCGAATGGAAGGAACACAGGTCATAATTCCTTAAAAGCACCCAACAAACCGCTTTTATTTTTGTTCCATTTTTTGAAAAGACCACAGGGTTGCTGGCAAAAGGACACAGTGATGAGAAAAGCACAGTACATTTGATTAGACAACTGAAGCTCTGCGAGGGAGACAGCGTTGTGAAACCTCTCCTGAGTGCTGGTCCATCAACAGTGAGTCGTGACTCTCATCTGCCTGCTCAAACTTTCAATTCATTTACATTTACATTTTGACACTGGTATGTGGGCTTGACATTTCCAAGATAGGGAAGAGGGTCTTGTGTCTCAGTGAGATTTTACTCTCTAAGGAGAGTGAGTAATATGTCACTTTAAGGCTTGTTTTGATTTTTCTCATGTGTGAAGATTTCTTTTCAGTGAAAGCCTACAGGGTATTTTTTTATCTCGTTAGTGAGGTCTCCTGTTATACATGTCAAAATAAGTGCTAAAAGTGCTTGAATCTCAAACTCTCACCATAGAAACCCCCAAAGAAAAAATAGATCTTGTAATGTAATTAATGCAATGCAACTAATGGACACATCTGAGGAAATTTGTTTATAAAAAAGGCCTTTCGGATTAGTTCTAGCTATTTTCATTTAATGGCATATGTCTTTATAAGATGAAAAATGCTCCTTACCCTTTTCTCCAGTGTTTCTAGTTGCTCTTTATAAAAGGCAGATATGCTGACCAGTTCCTCCTCTTTCCTCTTCAGTTGTTTGGCCTGAAATAAATGCAAGGAGAGTGGAAGAAGAAAATAAGACAATAGAAGAAGTAGAGCAAGAATATAATATAAAAAACAGCTGTTGTAGGAGTTCTTTATAATGACACATAACAATTTACTACACTAATATAACCCATGCACATCAGCGTAAATACTCAATTCTGACTGCCTGGCAAGTAAGGACAAGGAAATCAATCCAGGTACTAATTAAAATTTCTCACTTGACGATTTTTAAATTGACATCGTTACTAAGTGGGTTAAATTACTTAAAGTAATGGCCTAAAACATCACAGTCACATAAGCATGTTGCACACACGGGACACCTGCCAGAGGTAAATGCTGAGGGAAGAAGAGATGAAGCAACCTGTTGCTTTCACTGCCCGACAGAGTCAGAAAATATGACACATGAATACACATCTCACCTATGATTTATAAATAGAATTCAAAGTATCATCAACTCTTCTTCACATTTCAGTAACCACTGTTATTGGCAGATGCATTACCACTTATGTAGATTACAGTACTGATATGTATCAAATGCAGGCAGGGGGTATTAGATATTTCTTTCTGTAGCACTGAGCAAACAAAACATATACCTGTTTTCATCCAAAAACAAATTAACAGCACAGACATTTTAGAAGACCACGGTAAAAAGGATTATATCCACCCTAAGTACGTGATTAGTGCATCAAATTGCAAATTTCAAAACATGATGCTAGATGGAAAGCTACAATAATATGAAAGTACATCACGTCTACACCAAAGTAAAACACAAAAGAACAGTTATGTAACAGCAGGTCCATCTAATGTAACAGAACTTACAAAACTACTCAGGTGGCATGTGACTGGCACAGCGGCGGCAGGACCTGACATGGCGATGCTGGCGCTATAGGATGAGGTGAAAGGCCAAGCTTTGACAGGCAGCAAGATGGCAGATTGGCTGTAGGAGGACCCAGAGTTTGGGCTATGGCGTAGCAGCATGCAAGCAGAGGAAGATACACTGTGAAAATAAGTCGCCAGTTCAGTTTTGGAGCTGTGCATGCACTGGGGGTTTGAAACAACAAATCCTTTTTTAAGGAAATATTTACTAAAAGACGCAACATGACTTACGCCATGGAGAAACCTGGTTTTAACGACATGAAGGCTCCACAGTGTGTCAATATCATTACACAATCCCATAAAATGGAATGAAAGGGAATTCCTTTATGATAAAAAAAATATCAAAATAACAAAATGAACAGAGACAGAAAAAGAGCAATGAGGCAGTACTGCAGCGCTGCAAACAGAAAATAACAGGGAGGGATAGTCAAAGGAGAAATGCACAGTCCAAAATTGAAGACATTAGCAAGCACTGTCAAGACATCTGTCTAGGTGACTGACATGCAAACTACTGTGCTGTGATCCCTCACCATGCCATCAGCTCAATATTTCCCCTCACTGTGCATTACTAATCCATCTATCCCTCTCATTTTAGATTATTCAATCATAATATTAGAAAGAAGGTTTTTGCTTGGAACATAAAAGCAATGATCATACATTTTGCATGAACAGTCACAGGGTGATGAATTTTGCACGAAGTCAGTGGTTCCCAACCTTTTCCTTAAGGGACCCCTTTTCTATAATTGAGTAAACTCACGAGCCCTGACTTTATTTTAGTCTGTATTATGTATTGTTTTGTTTTTTTCTTTCAATAGTATATACTTAATAAGCTTCTTTTTTTTTTTAACAAATCAAGTGTTTCCTTCCCCTGACACTTGGCCATTGTTCTCTTAGCTCTTTGGTTGTTAAAACTGCGGAGTTGAGTTCACCATGGCCTTGTCCTGTGAGATTTCTTTAAGTTTATATCTTGGAAAGTAATCTAAACATTAAAAATAACAATTTCATTTCATTTTCTTCACAAAAATAAATTAAATGCTGAGATACAGGCCTACTGTGTTTTCTTTTTTGTTTGTTTTTTTACATCGTTTAAAATCAAGAGGGCCATGCAACCCCCTGTGACGCTTTGGCAACTTCAAATAGGGTTGGGACCCACAGGTTGGCAACCGGTGCAGTAAGGTATGGTGCCGTGTCTTTACATGAAAGCATAATATCAAATCTATTTTCAGCATACATGCCACAGACTGTATCTAAATTGACTAACTCGAACTGAACTGAATGGCACAGAGCTGAATTGAACTGATTCAGTAAAAACCTTGCGGCTTGGTTTAGGATCTTCATGTTAACATGCATCTGTCAGAAGTTTGGTCATGCTGTGGAGAGTATGCAGCAGATCAAAGCAGGACCTCAACGGCTCCACAGTCTGAATCACATAATATGGCTAAAATGCATAAAAGGACAGGCAACATGCACATGGTGTGACAGGATGGCTGAATTTTCTCCAGAATTCACACATTTGATCTGTAGAGGTTTAGTGTGCCTGCATATTAAAATGGTTATCAATCAGTGCTGGGGCTCTCACTAACACACTTTGTTTCCAACCAATAAGGGTAATGAGTGAAACAGTGCTACAGCGGTATGAACATGACATGGTGCATGAGCACAATGAAGCTGACTGGGAGTGAGGCAGTAGAAGGCAGCAATAGGGCATGGATTTATGTAGCATTGAAATAGACTGTGTGTTACAAACATACACCCAGACACACACACACACACACACACACATACTGTGTCATGCCATGGTGTAATGGTGACAGATTGCTGTATCCGAGTTGTGCATTAGTGAGTGTGATAAAGATCAGATGGAGCAACACCATCTTCCCTGGATGATCTACTCATCTTCTGTGCTCTTTGCTGGTATGGTGAATACAGGCGTGCAGACACACACATTCACGTACACACAGACTGACATTACATTTATTGTAATCCAATCTAATCTTATCCTAACTTAACAGGCACATGCATCCCCAAAGAGCACATCTGCAAATCCCCATACTGTGCTCACTGCACTTTTTTCTTTCTGCGGCGGCTGTTTGATGCTTAAGGGCTGTGTGTGTATGTGTGTTTGTGTGTAAAATCACCTCTGCTAGCAGCACAGATGATGTGTAATTTTCTAGCTGAATACCTCCCAAAGTGTTGTTGTGCGGAATGGTGGCGGCAGCGCACTCACAGCCTCGCTTTAATGCACAATGAAAACATGACATTTGAATAGAGAAGAGAGAGTGAAAGAGAGAGAGAAAGAGCAAGAAAAACTGAGTTTGAAAAAAAAAAGGAGGCACCAGCAATGGTAGTGTTGCTTACCCAGGCATCCAAATCTGCTGGCTGGGAGGGAGAGAGAAAGCAGGGGTTAGTGAGACAGTAGCGCAGAGGGTAAAAGGAAGGCGCAGGGTTGGAAGAGATGGTGATGGAGACAAAAAGGAGATGGATAAAAGACAGGTCCAATAACGAAAATAAAAAGGGAGGTGAATTAAAGATGGATAAAGAAACAGCCCGGAATGAGGCAGATAATGAGAGAACACGCAGCAGAGGGAAAGAGATAACAGTCGGAGAAACAGGCTATGTGAAACAGGGAACAGGCAGGGAGCAAGGTTAACACAGCCAGTCAAAGAGTAATCAACACCATTATGTCTAAGCTGCACATTTTAGTCTGAGGACTACTTGTGAGTTATAAAAGCTAATTTGCCAGATGTCTGATGTTGTGAGAGATGTCATTTTGGCCTCCAATGGCCTGATAATGGATCCAACGAGTCCCAACATACAGTCTTTGACCAAGTAACTTCCTACTAGTTTGCCAAGGTAATGAAACAACATATGACATTCTGCTCATTATTCTTTATATCGGTCATCCTGGCGGCACAGGCTATTAAATCGTTTTCCACATGGTCAAGATGTTGTGTTGTTTGAGTTTGGCACGTGATCCTCTCGGCATGTCAGCCTTCCGTCCACACCCCCTGCCCTGTCCACCCATCTGTCTTGTTTCTCTTCACTGCTTTGAATAAAAGTAGTTCCTTGAATCCACTGATGGTTAGGTCAGGGGACTGTGAAGGCCATGGCGAAACCTTCAGCTTGCGCCTCTTGAGGTAGTTCATTGTAAATTTCGAGGTGTGTTTAGATCATTGTCCTGTTGTAGAAGCCATCCCCCCTTCATCTTCAGCTTTTTCTTTTTTTACAGATGGTGTGATGTTTGCTTCCTGAATTTGCTGGAATTTCTGAATCCATTCTTCCCTCTACCTGTGAAATGTTCTCCGGGCCACTGGCTGCAACACAAGCCCAAAGCATGGTCAATCCACCTCTGTGTTTAACAGTTGGACAGGTGCACCATTTTTTGTCCAAACATACCTTTGCTCACTGTGTCCAAAAGGTACTATTTTAACTTCATCAATCCATAGGACTTTTTTCCAAAAAGCATCAGACTGTTTTAGATGTCCCTTTGCAAACCTCTGATGCTGAATTTTGTGGTGAAGATGCAGTCCGCTAAATCTTTCGGCAGGTCTTTTGCAGTCAAACAATGGTTTTGATTTGCCTTTCTAGCAATCCTACAAGCAGCTCTCTCAGACAGTTTTCTTGGTCTTCCAGACCTCAACTTGACCACTACAGTTTGCCTTTTCATAATTACATTATGAACTGAGGAAACAGCTACCTGAAAATGCTTGGCTGTCTTCTTATAGCCTTCTCCTGCTTTGTGGGCATCAATCATTTTAGTTTTCAGAGTGCTAAGCAGCTGATTAGAGGAGTCCATTGCTGCTGATCAACGAGACAAGGTTTCAGGAGGCAGAGTATTTATTAATCTTTAAAATTTGCATCACTTGGCCTTTCCTGACAATGATTGTGAACAAGCCATAGTCCTAACAAGCTAATTATGGTCTGAGACCCTGGTAAAAGTTATCTGAGAGTTCAGATGTCTTGGGGTGCCCAAACTTTTGCATTGTTCCCCTTTCCTTTTTGATTCTAAAATTGTCTTCTACTTACTTAACATTTCACAGTTAACGAAAGAGCACTTGGGGTTGTATGAGCACTTTCAATGAACCATGTCTATTTTTTGGTATTTTCAAAAACGTTCTTCCTCAAATTCCTTAACTTTCAACGATTTCAAAGACCCCTTAGAACCCCGTTAATAACTAAAATGAAAATGAACATATAACTAACATTTCAATTGAGTAACCAGTATAGCCAGTGTTGGTCACTCACTGAGCGTTTACCTAGAACAACAATGCAAAGTTCACAAGTATTACAACAATTGGTGCTTGTATGCAACAGACTATCCCTTTGCATAGACCCTAACATCAAATGAAAGTGAACTTAAAGTGTTGAACAGAAACACACCAACACAATGAACATCAAACACAAAAGTTTGAAATCAATAACAAATAAATGTACTTAGCGTGCACATTAATATTTAAAAGGAAATTACGTTACACAGATGTGGGTTTATTGTCTATTTTACAAGAACTCTTAGTAGGTCTTGGCCAGTAACTGAAAACTAGCAGCTTATTATCTGTTTTTATGATAACTCATATACCTGTATGAGTCTTGAAAGCAGCCATAAAAAATTACACAGTATGACAGCATATGTTACGACACTTTTATCGCCAAATCAAATTACTTTCAGTTCACCTTTGTAACACAGACAAATAGGACATCGTATTTGGGTGTGTCTAGCCATGCCCACTCAAACCAAGTGTTCCCAGTCCGGTATTAGAAACAGAACAGAAAGGGATAGATTAGAGCGGTGGGTGGCTCTAATGTTGCCATGCCTCATAAAAACACCATTCAGTTAAATGAGGTGAGCTCACAAAGCCGGTTGCTGCAGAATGTGTGTGTGTGTGTGTGTGTGTGTGTGTGTGTGTGTGTGTGTGTGTGTGTGTGTGAGAGAGAGCGCCTGTGTGTGCGTGTGTTGGGTAGTGTGTGTGAGCGCCTGTGTGTGTGTGTTGGGTAATCTGTGTAACGGATACAACCGATGCCATCTGTTTAACCTCCCTGCTCTTTGGTGGCAGGCCCTAAACTGAATATGTGGCTGAGTGTGACTGTGTGTGTGTGTATGTGTTTGTGTGTGTGGACCCCCACTGAGTGCTCACAGGAGTGTGGAAGTCCCATTTCCATAGATGATAGACTTTAGAAGTGAGGTGAAGGGGCTTGATGTGATACAGATGCAGACAAACACACACCCGAGCAGTTTGGTGTAGTCCATGGGCCATAACGAACAATGGCATTTCAGGTACATCCACTCATTGTTTTTGTTTTGCGGCTCGGAGCTCCCTGGTGACCAGCAGTCAGCAGCCTCAGTCTGCACATTAAGAGTCTGGACCAACTGAGCTAGCAAAAACAAGACCAGGAAAGTATTCCAAATAGACTAAGGCTCATATATTCCCCAAGATTTATACCAAGCTAAAGTTCGTACATGTAGCATTAATGCATTATTAATCAAGTTAATTGCGATCCCTCTGTAAACATAAATAAGACCACAGACTAATTAGTTTGCAGGTGTCTATAAAAATCACCCATTTGGATATTGCTTGGATCTGTTGTACAGGAGGTAACCATAGCAGCAACACTTACCTCTTATTCTATACTGCCAGGGAAATTACTGGTGAAACGTACATGGAGAATGGGCCCAGCAGAGTACTATCATCAAATTATGCTAACAATAACAATCTTAACAATCACCACTCAAACCGCCCAAAATGACCCTCCATTTTCCTCACTTCATAAAAGGCATACAGTGAGGGCTCTTCCCTCCTACTAAAGCAGCCAGAAAGCTTCTTCAGAATCATCAAATAGATCCAACCATTTCTATAACTTTCTGAAACAAACAATTCAACATTCACACACACTTCCTGCCCCGATTGATCAGCTGTACAGAGATGAGAAAGGAGACTGAGTTTGAACCTCCTTCTAAAGCTTCTCTTTTTTCATTCTATTAATCACTGTCACTTTTAATGTGAACAACCGAGTGCAACACCATGAATTCCTCCCAGAAGAGACTGTCTGAAAATGTGCACCATTATTCCCATATTTGAACAATACTACAAGTTCCCCCTCTATGGTTGCTGGCTTTTGTCTCCATCTTCCCGTGTGGCCATATGGAAACAGATTTTAAAAACTCTGGATTTGCGATGTAGTTGAACAACCTGCTTCTGATCAAGCACCAAACACAGTAGTTTCATCATGGTCTAAAATCTATGTGGGCGCACAATTATGGAGCGTGAATTGTGCTCATCACTTGAGATCATAGACGGACCCAGCTTCCTCTCTCCAAATAAGTCAAAAACAACCTTTAGATGTAATAGGCTATTTATGATATTATAATATATTTCATGATGACAAATGGGAGCTACAAATGAGCTACAGGTTCAATGCATGCCACCAGAACTAGAACGTGTTTGCATCTACAAAACTATTTTATAGTTTTAAGAGGGCAAATAATTTATCAGCATAGTGAAATTAATGATGCCTCTTCTAAACACACAGATTTAATGGATCTCAATACATTTAATTATCTATGCTTAGCTGAATCATGTTTGCTGTGGTTGTACCATGAGGGTCACCAGATGCACCAGCTTGACAACGCTTCATGCTTGATTTAGATTTTAAACCTCAATGGACTGCCAACTGTGTGTGTGTGTGTGTGTGTGTGTGTGTGTGTGTGTGTGTCAGTGTGGGAGTGAAACAGAAAAAGTGACAGAAATGTGACAGGATGAGACCTTTTGGTCTCTTACACCACCTCACATGGCGAGAAACGTTTCCTTGGAAATCAATTATGTAAATACTGAATTATGCAAATGATACATTTGAATAAATCTATGTGTTTGGGGAGAAAAGATTTTGGTGTGGTTTTCTACTTGGAGTAAGGAGTGGAGAGAGAGAGAGAAAGAGGGTGATGAGGAAAGAGGGCTAAAATAAGGATTAGGCTGGAGAATGTCACTGGCAGACACAGTTCGTGCAGTCAAACTCCTGATTTGGCTTTTTAATTAGAGAGAAAGAGGGAAAGAGTAGAATGAAGACAGAGAGGAGAAAATAAGAGCTAATTCACTGACAGCTTTCTTCCTGTCATATGTGTATGGGAATAAGTATGGTAAGCAGATTCATCAAGTGTGCCAGTAATAAATGCCATCGGTACAGCTGAGTGTATTCACCCCAGGTTGTTTGGTCGATGCTGATGCTTGGCTAAAACTCCAGGGTAATTGTGTGGATTTGCCCTCAAAGGCACACTGTACGATCCACAGTGTGTATTCAGTAATCTCTAGTATGCTTCTGTATCACTTTAAAAGGATGACAGGCTTTAATAATGTACAGAATAAATGTTTTGACACAAACAAAGGGCCATGGGTCACTTCATCAATTACCCTAATGAGATAAGTACAGGGAAATACACAGCATGGTGGGGCAGTGATTGGCATTGTCGCCTCACAGCAAGAGGGTTCCTGGTTTGAAACAGGGGTGGGGGATTCGAACCCTGGGATGGGGGAGCCCCTCTGTGCTGAGTTTGCATGTTTTCTCTGTGTCAGCGTGGGTTTTCTCTGGGTACTTCGGCTTCCTTCCACAGTCCAAAGACATGCAGGTTAATTGGTGACTCTAAATTGTCGGTAGGTGTGAATGTGAGTGTGAATGGTTGTCTGTCTCTATGTGTCAGCCCTGTGATAGTCTGGTGACCTATCCAGAGTGTACCCCGCCTCTTGCCAAATGTCAGTTGGGGTAGGCTCCAGCCCCCCCGTGACCCCCACCATGAAAAGTGGTTACAGAAAATGAATGAATGAACAGAGAAATACTATCCTTAAAGGGAAATGGTGCTAATTTTGCATACCGTACAAACAGCAATGACACAGAGCTTATTGAAAATCAGCAAAATTTCCCTTTAACAATTTCCTTAATGACTGAAAAACTTGAAATCACAAAACTGTTCCTCATTTCCAGCTGGAGGTGCATACGCCATCAACTAGTCTGGAGTGTGGAAAAGAGATTATATTTTGTAACTGGGGCATGTGTAGTTAGTGCGCTTGCATACAGTCTGTGCAGTCTTTGCAGACCCTCATGTGCATAGGCAGATGAGGACTTCATACCAAAGTGGACCCTTTAGATGAGCGGACACAGAAATTATGAAGCTAGCTTATTACGAAACCCAATGGCTGTCTAATATAGGAAACACGTATCTACACACCTCAACACAACACTAGTTAAGAAACCTGAAACCTCCAGCGGAGAGGACTTGTTGTTAAACAGAGCAAATACTGCATTAGAATAGTGAAAGTCCTGACAGTAAACATAGCAAGCAGAGTGTGCTGTTTTTGTATGTGAACTAGATGCTGGAGCTTCCTTCCACTTTCTACCTCAAACCCCATCGTAGCAGATATCATTGTATCTTTCACAACCACTAACCATGTGTCAGCCACTACCTGTTAGCCTAAAAGTTGACAAGCTAACAAACAACTTAACAAATGAAAGATGCTAATTACATTTACCATTCTGTTACGTCTGCTAGTTGCCGATTTTTGCGCAGAACAGACTCCTCATCTGAGTCTTGGTCTGACTGAAGCTCAAACATGTATGGCTGAATTGCTCTGATATCTCCTCTAACACTAATACTAGCTATCTAGGTGCACACTGCTCTTTCACTGGTCAACCTATAACCTTTTTCCACAGTCATGTGCTGACTTGGCTTGGTTTGGTTAGACTTAGTACGTCATGCCAGTGCTGCGGGGATTTAAAAGCAGCAGGCAGATCCATAAGTCTCTCTTTATTTTCCTGTGGGTGTTTTTCCATCACACAGCACGGCAGGTAAAACATGTTTGCCTGTTGGAAGTGAGCGATTTGCAGAGGTGCAGTTAGAGCCTGTTGTCTACAGGTCAACATCTCACTGTGGCAGTTTCTGCTTGTACTGTACTCTTCGTCCCAGTGGTATTAGTAGACTTGTTTTTATTGAGGAAAAGCCACTAACACAGTTCCGTTGATGGTGATAAACACATTTCATTTCCTACAGATTCTTCACAATAATATTCCCCCATTACTTTGTCTGCAACACTTACACTTGTTTCAAGGGGATATGGGGGGTCTTAGGGGGTTGGCTGTTGTTGGCGAGACGTCACCACTTCCCAACTGGAGGCGGTCAGGTGCGCTATTGGCCCTGCCATCTCTGGCACGCTGTGATGCATCTCGACCGGTAATGGAAAGACAAATCTCCACGGCATGGTTTGACACGGTGCAGCCAAAAGTGGCTATGGAGAAAGGGTACTAGAGCTATAGTGCTGTGCCAGTGCTAGTGAAAGCAGAAAGTGAAACCTAGTGAAAAACAGCGGTGGTGGGCAGGACATACTTTAAAACATGCCTGGAGGAGGACTTTAAGTTTTTGCCAACAATATACCAACAGGCCAACAGAGGGTTTTACGGGTCTCTGCATCAGTGTCAAAGGGTTATTATAAACTTAAAAATGTCTAACCTCTATCAGAGCAGGACAGCAGTTCAAATACATATGCATGAATCATCACACTAACACCTGTGGGTGATATGCACACCTGCGTGCACCCACAAAAACACACATGAACTCACACATAAGCATACTCACAGTACAGTACAAATACCAGAGGCATGAATTGGTTAGTCTAGCTGTTTGCTCATTAAATGTGTGTTCTTGTCACATAGTCGGGGGAGGTTAAATGAATTAGCACTTCATCATCAGCCTGCTTTCACACCACAGACTGTCACACAGGCAGATAGAGTAAAAGAGACTGAGAAAAGGACAGAGAGGTAGAAGGAGGATAGAGGCAGAGTGATATCGGGTGAATAAGAGGGATAGGTTTTTGCTTAGGAGAGAATGAAGGGCGAAGAAAATGGGAGAAGATAAGAAAGAAACAAGGCTAGTAGTGAGGGAGAGAGAAACAGTAACGACAGGCATTTTCTATATTCTCATTTGCTTACTCTCGTTCACTCACTCCAATATCTTCACATTCAGCATATAGTTATTTTTTATGTAGTTAAACTTATGATGTCTAGAGATCCAACTTCCCCACTAAAAAATTCCAAATAGCTTTTTCTGCCCTGGAAAAACTGTATCCACTGTAGTCAGGAACGGTTTGGTCTGACTGGGGTCTGATTAGGTCTAGCTATTTTAACATAACAACAGGAACATGTCAAGGTCTTCCCATCTTGACCACCTGCACAGTTTTGCTTGGCTGCACTTGGCACTGGACTTGTGAATGCTTCCATTCACATGATGGGTATCAAACGAAGCAGGAAAAAAAGGTTTCCAATGAAGTCCTCCATTGGTATCAGTGTCACTTCAAGGGTACTGGCATTGGTACTAAAAAAAATTTAAATGATACCTAGCCCTAACTAATACTGGGCACCAGTCAAACATGTTATAAACATACTGTTATAATTTCACAAGTCAAGTGTTTATTTCGAAAACATTGCTTTCCTTACAAACACTGTACCTACTGTACGTCACTTAATAAACATGAGATATGATTCCACATGTGAAAGACAGATCAAATGTTCAAACTTATCATCCTAAAATAAACTGCCGCAGGAGCAGAAATAAAACCACTGTCATTAGACTGTCCTCTGTCTTATTTTTGACTATGATAAATGCATCTTAAACTACCAAACTGCCTAGAGGACGACGTTTGACTCATAATGTGATTGTTCCAACATAAATCCTTATACCCCTATATGAGAACAAGCATCTGGGAAGCATTACCTTTTCTCTAGATAATAAGTCTTGTCCAGCTGTCTCATTACATCAAGACTGCTTTCTGATGGGAGAGGTATTCCACTCCTACACATTTGTCCTTTGAACCGACAGGATTTGTGCTACGCGCCGACTCTCCCCCCACCTCCACCCCCCTTACTGCTCTGCACCGATCAAAATCTCCTCAGCCGGTGAACGCTCTGCTCGTCAGCAATTACCATCGCTCGAGACGATACGGGAGTACTGTACGTGTGTGCGTATGTGTGTGTGTGTGTGTGAGTGCGGGTGTGCACAAAGGACTTAGCTGCTTTAACATGCAGAAAAGATGTCAAGTCTGTGATTACACTTGCTGATAACAAGTGGTTTAGCCGTGTGTGAATGTGTGAGTCTGAATTGCTGTTGTATTTTACGTTGTCAGTTTCCATGAGAAAGAATTTCAGAGTTTATATCTGTGTGTGTGAGCGCACATATGTGCACCTTCACAGTATGTCACACTTGCAGTCTCAAAAGCCATCGTTACGGTGAAGACCCCGCTCAGTCTCAACACAAACCTCTCTCACTCTGCTGCCGTATCTCAACTTGTTTTTCGATTCATTCTTTTTCTTTTTCATTGATCCATCTTTCTCCTCTCCTCTGGATTCTCACAGCTGTTCTCCTCTCCCTCTCTTCTCCCTTTCTTCCCTTCTCTGTCTTTGACTAACAAGCAGCTATCTAGCCGGCTGGCTGTCGGAGTCAGACATCTGAATCTATTACTATACCACGGTCCAAGTCACTTCTCTCCGCCTTTCAGCTCCTATAGCCCCGCTCCCATGTTTCTCTTTCACCCAGCTCTCTGGCCCAGTGCTTCCATGCGCTTGCTGCCCTAACCGTTTATAGGTGGAAATGACTCTTCGCTCTTGTTAATAGGTGGGTCATGGGAAAAAGAGGACACTAGTGGACAAAGCAAAAATAAATGTGCTCATTGTGTGTAGACGTGTGTGTGCCAGGCTGACTTAAATGCAGGTGCTTCCATGGATATTCTGAGTGTGCATCTGCTTTCAGTGCTTATTCTTGCAACAAATAACTACTGGATGCTGAATAGACACTGAGTGGATCATGGATGCACAATGTTAAGGGATGACCTTCTTACTGTTGTACTGCTACTGTGCGATACGCAATGGTTCGTAATCTGCTCAACAATGATGCGTTATGATCTGCTGAAAAACAACGGTTTCATGGTTCTGATTTTAGATACACGTTGTCATCTTGGGTCAAGGGGGGAAAAAATCCATCCACAGATTATTTCGGGATTGGCTGGATAGAGCTAAACCAACATGTCCATCTGGTGCTAGAAAGCAAACACTCAAAGCAGCTGAAGTGATATAATTGACAGATTGATGTAACCACAGGCTAGTTCTGGGAGCAGGGATGAGATGGTGGGTGGCGAGGTTTTATTTGCCTTCGAATCATAGATTTTATGTGTGACGCAGTCTGTAAACATGCCACAGATTAAATAATATCTAGGAGTGCCTACACCGTGTATAATAACGTAGATAAAGGAAACACTTAATTAAAACATTATGTTTAAGGAAATCAATAAAGGTAAGGTTATTAGCTAAAACAACAGTAAACAAATCTGTTGCAGGGAATTTTATCTGGTGATCATACACAAATGACTGGGGCTGCAGGGGGGCCTGCTGGTTAGCGAGAACATCTTGTAACTGAAAGGCTTCATATTTGGTGCAAAACACAACATTTCCACCCTTGTCAACTGTCATTTCCGCGCGTTTCTCCGCAGCAGCAGCAGCGGGGCAACACTGTTAACATGTGTGGCATCATCCGCTGTGGTCTGAGTGTTTGTCATCTCAGGTCTGACTTTAATGAATGTTGGGGCTTTTCACCCTGGTTTTCATCATCTTTCTTTTAGACAGTGTCAAATGCTGCACTCTGAGTCATCATTCACACACACACACACACACACACACACACACACACACACACACACACACACACACACACACACACACACACACAGAGGACAGGGACAGGGGTTGAAAAGAGAAAGATAAAAAGATAAGAGAGAGGAGGAGGAATAAATGCTGGAAGAACATGTTGCCCAGGAGCACATGTTGCTGTGCAGAACACGCATCCATCCTGCTTTTTAAAAAAAAAAGCCCCTGGAAAACCAAACATGTTTCAACAATGCCATCTAGTGGCTATTTACAGGGTTACAGCCTGTGTCACAAACCTCCCTCATCCATAGACATACTCACTGATAACTTAAAATATGCAGCCATGTAGTAAAAATGTGATAAAAGGGAACTTACTACACAGCAAGGGAATCAAAACACTTCAACAATGAAATGACACCATGTTAATTCAAATTCCTACTACATAGGGACAGACTAACAGTGACATTTACCAATAAACACGACATGAAAAAACTACCTGATTTGCTGTTTAAGTGCCTACACAACCATCTGGCTGGGAAATAGTTAGTGTGAGAACTGAACAGGGACATCAGGAGTGACCAAAACAGCACATCACCTCTTATCACACATTTCAGCTCAAACTGTACAGCTGACAAAATTCTCAAATCAAGATATGATTATTTACAGTTAGCTAGAGAATGCTGATTTCTTTTAAGAAAATGCTTGGCTTCATTGCAGTGACATCTTAGCAAAACTGACTGCATTGAGTAAAAATTGATCATAGGGAAAATATGGCAGACTGAAAGGCAGCACTGTTTAAAACCATGTTACTTTAATGATACATTTGTGGGAGTAAAGGAAATGTCACTCCTGGGGATGAATAAACTGGAGAAGAAGAAGAGCAAAGAGCAAGGCAGTATGACGCATGAAGAGAAACCCATTTTCCAAACTGAAAATGATGTGGAAAATTACCTCCAGGCTTAATAAACTTCAAGATGGGGTAAGTGGAACAGAGGTGGGGGGAATTAAGGTGACTTCAATTGATTCGAAGACATCCAAGTATGAACACCAAAAAAAAAAACCCCCACATATCTAACAGGCTACAAAAGAAACTTTTAAATAAGGTTTGTAACACGCGACAGCAGTCATTTTGTGCTGCTTTACTGTTTTTAGTAATGTTCATATGTACCTGTGTTTTTAATGTTTACTTTTTCTTTCTAATTCTTTCATTAAAAGTTCCCCACATGGGACTCTTTCTCTTTATGGGGTATCTGTGGCTCAGAAGATAAAGCTGGTCGTCCATCAACTGGAAGATCCCGTCCGCATATATAAGTATCCATGACCACCAGTGTGTGAATGTCTGTGTGGATGAGAAAATGTGACTCGTAGTGTGAAGTAGTCAGAAGACTAGAAGAGTGCTATACAAGTGCAAGTCCATCCATCCATTGGTCTGAATAAAAACTCTACCCTCTAATGTTGTTGTTCATCACTGTTTTCTCATTGCAGATAAAAGCTACCTTTTAATATACAGGCCTGAAAGCACATCAACTGACAGGACATAAACATTCACCTGCAACCCTCCAAACAAGTAGGAAAGTCTTTTCTTCTCACCCACCTTGGAAGCTTCTGAAATTCAATAGACGCTTGTTATTATCTGTGTGTGCAAGTGTGTGTGAGCTGCTAAGCACTGAATGCCTGTGCATACTAATAGCATTTTGTTTGCAGCACGAATGACACCTCTGAGGCGGAGAGAATAGTCGGGGGAAGAAAACAAACACAGGAGGTGCTAATGAAAGAAAGGAGAGGTGAAGAGACGAGGTGTTAATGTAACTTGTCATCTCTTCCGTGTCTTCGCTCAAGGTGTAACTGTTAAGGCCTAAATGTAGTCTCGGAACAACGTAGGATGACACGCTGAAAAAGCCGAGTTGTGTGCACTTTTTGAAGTGCACTTTTGTAGGTGGGGTGACAAGCTGGTGTCGTAGGGACAAAGGGGAAATGTGGAGTGGAGGTAGCAGTTGGCACAAGAAATAAACAAACAAGGTACAGAGAATAAAATGTTGAGGAACACACAAACTTAAAAATGAAGAGTGAAGGTGTAGGGATATTGGGCAACTGTTAGCCCCATTTTTTTTCCCCAAGATCACACCTCTTCTCCTGTCCACATTGGCCGTGGAACATCCAGAAATGAGCTTTTCACTGCTTTCAGACTTTCCAAACAACACCTCTTTGAGGGCAGTGGTACTTATTGACATTCAGTGGTAAACTTTAATGAGTTACAGATGGGTATTTGTATACTACATAAAAATTTGACACAGAAGAAAAGATTTAACTCTATCAGATAGCACACAAGAACACAAATTTATGTACCAAACAAAAATGTAAACACCACGGGACAAGGGAAACTTAATATGCAAGACATTAAAAGAATATAGTACCGACTGAACTGTGGATGAACCTTGCAAGCTGATATTCCCTACAACACACACACACACACACACACACACACACACACACCCTCATTCCTCTGATGTAAATCGACACAGAGCCTGTTTAACGCACAGGTATGCACAGATACAGACACAGATATATATACACACACAAATAGTCCCAGTGGTGGCGGCTGGCGCTGAGACAGGAGTAAATGGCTAATGTGAGTGTTTGTGACAGGCAGCCTGAGGCAGTGTGGGGAGCATCTCAGCTCTCTGACAGGTGTTGCCTCCACAACTCCCTCGCCCCTTCCTCACCCAAACACTAACGCAAAGCCCGCCTGCTGGGGAGCCAAGAGTGCATGTGGGGAAATAGGCTGGGGGAGCTCGCTATATATGTGTTTGTGTATTGTAATAGCGTCACAGCCGTACGTGTGTGAATGCATGTCTGTGCGTGTGTCTATCTTCTCCTCTGGGGAATAAGGCAGCTCCCAAACTGCTCAAAGTGGAGCGTTTTACGGTGGAATGGGGAAAGAGAAGAGGGTGGAGAGACTTTTTCTTAAAGGCATCCAGCTGCGTTGTTGCCTGTGGATGCAAGGTCGACGGAAAATGCAAAGAGGGGAGGGAAGAACACCTGCTAAGCAGAGAGATTTGATGGCGGCGGAGCTCTTGAAACAGATTTCCAGGTGCTTTCAATCTACTCAAAAGCTGAAGCAATGCAACAAAAATATAGTACATCTCTCTTTTTAATCATGGGAGTGAATTATGCTACGTTTTGGGTCTTTTTGGGAGGGTTGTTAAGTATGTGTCACATTTTAGACAGTGGAGGATTCAAGCTGGCAATAATGTGTTAGACAGTTAAGCAGAAAAAAGTGAGAGTTAGAGGTGAGACCAAACAAGAGGGACAGGTGAGAAAGAGGAAAAGGTGGGAAGGGAGACGGGATGGGGGTCGTCACATAAACACTCAAGTCATATGCTGTCTAGGCTTCTCACATACATCTACTTCAGTTCTATCAGCACCTGAAAGCAGTAAAAACCTCCCCCTTCTTCTTACTTAAACTTACACATAAACTTTTGCTTTGCATCTACACCTAGCTAAGCTTCCCTTCAATTCCACACACACACACGCACACAAGAAAACTTTGATCCGAGTGTTCCAAAAAGACGCTCAAACCTGTCAAACACACCCATCACCACTGACAGAGTTGGGTCACTACTGATTCTCTACTCTGTACAACCACAGACAGAATAAACCTTTAAGGTGTCTCCCCACATCTGCACACACACTGACAGGCTGTATTGACTTGTCAAGTCAGAAAAAGTAGAAAACAAAGCTGTGGGGTAAGAGTGTTCAGTTTCACATTGGGATGCGACATCATTAAATGTTTGGAGCCCATATCAGTGTAAGCTAAGCCAGCGGCTTCATTCAGTATTCATTACAGCTCGCTGGTACACCGAAAAGACACTGCAGGACAAATCAATTGGAGAGGAGAGAGAGGGAGACGAGGCTGTTGGAAATCCACAGTGATTCATTTTAACAAAGCAAAGCAAGTGAAAAAACACCAGGGAGGGAATCGCAAATTAACGATGCGGAATAGATCACTGCTCATCAATATACATGTAAGCAACATCAGAAACTGAGCTGACAAACACTTGTTACACATACAAATCTCTGGCAATCACCTCTCTGTCACTCTCACATGCTGCCCTGTTGTTTGAATCATTATCAGTCTGAATTTGACGGGAGAATGTGTCAACGGGCACATTTTTGACAGTGACAAAGCAAAACTGTGAACATAACAAACACATAGTCACTTTCTTGTTTTAGAAACCAGGCTACTACTGAAAGACAGGGTTTAATCTGATAAGAAATGCATGGAAACCTTGAGACTTTGGTGGAAATAAGTGTTAACATTCATAGCAGAAGACAGCATTGCTCGTATTCCTGTTCCAATTCAATACTGACTACTATTATTATAAATACAGACTGTTGGAACAGATGATCATATTTGTACCCTAACAAGCCACAAAGACCTTCAGGGATTTCCCTGCCCTGATAAAGTAGATACTTTACATCGCCACATCACATGACTGTCACTCCCACACCACATACATATCTATTTTTATTTATTTACAATACACGGATTGTGCCAGATATACAGGGTTCCTACACATTTGGAATTTCAAAATTCCATACTTTTCCATACCCTAATTTCCAGACTTCTCTGCGTTTTTTTTTTTTTTTTTTTCAGAGAATATGCAACATGGGGCGGCAGTAGCTCAGTCCATAGGGACTTGGGTTGGGAACCGGAGGGTCGCCTGTTCAAGTCCCCGTCCGGACCAAAAATGTGGAGCGTGGACTGGTAGCTGGAGAGGTGCCAGTTCACCTCCTGGGCACTGCCGAGGTGCCCCTGAGCAAGGCACCGAACCCCCCAACTGCTCGGAGCGCCTGTCATGGGCAGCCCACTCTGACATCTCTCCATTTAGTGCATGTATAGGTCCAGTTTGTGCATGTGTGTGTTCGGACCTGTGTGTAATTGACAACAGAGTGTAAAATTGAATTTCCCCTCGGGGATTAATAAAGTATATAAAATTAAAAATTAAATTAAATATATCAGTGTATCATATTTCACATCATATTTAATTATTCTTAATAGGCGATTGTAGCCAAGTATCATAATGGCATGCAAATAAAAACTCAGGTAAGTTCAATATTTGGGCTGAGGCAAAAAGGTTGGGACTCTGGGTGCAAGCGATGCAGTAACGACACGTAGGTGTTTTTTCCTTTCATGTGGCTCAGAATCGCCTTCTCCCCCATGTTGGCGATGCAGGGTTCAACGCTAAGGTTTTTTTTCACTTGCCCGGTCGGGCAAGTTGGTCAGAGATCTACTTGCCCGAAGTCAGTTTTTACTTGCCCTATAAAAATTGTTTAATTTAAAACAACAAAATAACAAGTTGTTATTTACGTGACAACGCCTGAACGCAACACAAGCTCAGCACCAAGAGTGCAGCGCTGCTGTGCGAGCAGCTGTTTGTCTGTGCGTTTGTTGCTGGTTATTTACACAGTGTCCATTTCAATAACTTTGTCAGCTGACAAACTGCGCCGGGCTCGGGGTCAGGTTTGGTCAGGAAAATGCGGCCCAAGTCGCTCTAGCGTGCTCACCTGTGTGTGTGGCGGAACTCCGCCGTGCGCGATGCAGATAGCAGAGGAGAATTGTTAACGCGTGACCATGTAGAGACAGAAATGACACGATGGCATAACACCATAAATAGTATATTGTTATGTTATTATATGAAGCGTCCGTCGCGCAAAATAATATGACTTTAGTTTATGAAGAGGTAAGACAGAGCTCTCTCCTCTCCTCTACATAGTGCAGCATGAAGCGGACTGGACATACCACTTGTCAATCAGGTAAAAGGGGCGGTATGTTTTCTGAGACGTTTGCTCTCACACAAACTGTGCCTGGCCCGGCATAAAACACGATCTGGATTGATTCAATTATTTTTGGAAATACCTAATTTTCTATTTTAGAAAACAGTATTTTAGAACAGTGGTAATAGTCTGGAAACATAAATATTTTCCCATACTTTATTTTTCATTTTCCATACTTTTTAATACCTGGAAATTGATCAAATTTATTTCCATACTTTTCCATACTTTCCATGCTTGCGTAGGAACCCTGGATATAGCTAAAAGCTCATTTTCATCCTTAGTCTTTGGGCGGAGGCTACAAGTGATGCCCAGGTTACAGAGACAAAATCAGTGCGGCAAGTCTGTCATCAAGGGTAGTCGGAAACAAAGGTACGGTAACAGCTCTGAAAACCGAGCTTCTTAAGATACTGAATTAAATTAAATTTTTTCCACTTTTCTTTGACGCACTGACAATGAAAATTAAATGAATAATTTCAAAAAAGATTCAGAAAACACTATGCTACAAAAGTGATCAGCATCTCGACTTCAGTGTTACTAACAATTAAACAGCGAGCAAAGAATCACATTTACAATACCCTGATCACTTCCAGTTGAATATTTTATAGTCTGCTTAAAACTGCAAAAATATATCTGGTATCTCTCTCTCTCTCTCCCTCTCTCCCTCTCTCTCTCTCTGCAACACAGAAACCAAGGTGGTAAATGTACATCCTAACAATTCCATATTTTACCATAGCCTCAGCCCAGAGGCACTAAAACAGTAGAGGGTGCTGTTGACTAATACGAAAGGTTTCTGGGGGAAAGGAAATATATCACTCCTGCTAAATAATGCAAAAATGTAAATGAGTAAATGGTATAGTCATGTTTTGATTTTAACAAATACAATTTGGTGTTTCTATACATGTATATTGGAAACTCTGAAAATTATAAGTGTCTAAATATGTGTCGGATATACACTTACCAAAAGTATTAATACTAAGATAATACCACATGTTTAAAACGTTGATCTCCATTATAATACATTAAACAGTATCAAAAGTACTGAAGCTATTAAAAAAGATACAATTCTACATTCAGATTTTCAACCCAAGGCTGCACAGATGAAACAACAGGGAAGAAAATCAACTTGTCGTCAGTGTCTGGCTGTTGCAGCATCCTCTCCAGCAGCGAACCCACCATGTGACTGAAGGTGTGTGTTCTGTGACTTTTTCGTGCAGGTTGTTAAAAAAATAAAGAAAAATAAATATCTTATTTTGTGTGCCTAGGACTTCCTTTTTCCCCTCTTTGCCATGGTGTCTTTTTTTGTTTATACTAGTATTGTATCAAAGTTTAAAATAGTGTTTGTGATAACCCTGGTCTCATGTGTATTTAAAATAGTAATAAGTTTGCCTATTTCACCCCTTCGTCTAAGTAAGTACAAACCAGTGACCTTACTTGATAAGAAAGTGGTGAAATCATGGATCAGACAAGTTGTTCTAAAACTTTTGTATAAAAACGTTTTTTTTTAAATATCTCTGGGCGTGATAATAAAAAAGTTTTTCAAGTGTATGTGAAGTTTTGCTGTCAAACCAAATGCATACAGGGTTCCCCACACTTATCATTAAGCCCCATTATAACACTTCTTTAAATCATAGTAATGCTAAGTCTTTGCATGCAAATGCAGCATTCTTTTACCAAGGGGGTTTGGTGAGATTAGCCAGCACTGGTTTGCTCCAGCTATGTGTAAGTTCTCTCCTAAATTAGAGTACAAAGTCAACACTAGAGGCTAAGTAACTACCAGTTATTTTGTCATCAAATCAGCTGCTACAACTGGTTGTATCAAGATTACTTTGGGCATAACCTAACTAGTTTGGGTGTAAAGTCATAACTAAGGCAAGTGGCAAATAGGCGATCAAAGATAGAGTTCCATCGTCATGGTTACTGTGCACATTAGCTGTCTGGCTGGCATGAGCCACTTGGCATCTTAATGAGCTTGACTGATATTGACATATCCTATCAATAAATTAGGTCTATACCGGACTGCTGTGCTGCAAAATGGCAAATGGAAGTACAACTCATCAGACCCACTCGTGGAAAGCACAGCTGTGAGCCCTGGTGTAGACTCAGAAAGCATCACTCACCAATAGCTTTGCCTTTTCATGCTCTTCATGGGCCTTTCCTTTCTCTATGATGAGGGCAGGAGTCAATTCATCCAGGCCTGTGGTTGCTCCGAGCTCTCTCTCCCTCTGGGCCAGTCTGGCCAACTGCTCCTGCACCCGGGCCTGTTCATGCTCAAAGCTAAAGTAGGAGAAGATAAGAACTGTTTTAACCTTTATCTATCCAGTGAAAGCCTGCGAAACATGCAAGTTCTTGTTCACACAGAGAGACACCCAGCGAGGTCAGAGAGACATTGGTTTCTACATAAATACCAGTATCTTTTGGAAGAAGTCTCAAAAAATCAATAGGACAAAAGAAGAACATACAGATCAATATGCATTATTTTCATCAGTAATGTGGTAGTGGCAGAGAGGAAATGCCCAAAACAATATTTGGACTGACACACGAAAACTCTTGACTGACATGTGTGCATGATTATGTGTTGATTAATTACAATATTTCTCATTTATTAATTGTTGGATAGCATCTATTTAAAGATTACATTAAAATAAAATTAGGTTATGGTTCATCATGAAAAATAAAACAGTTCAGTATTACAGTAAGTTGTGCGGCAAATACATAGAACACGCTTGATATATAATTCCAGCCTCTCATATAATGCAATCCCATCCAGCAACACCATGACATATGGCCTAAGAAATAGCCACAGACATTATACTCTCCCCAGAAAAGCCCACAATTATGAGCTTAACAAAAAAAGTGCATTTATTGCACAGTTCTTGTGTTGGGTTACCTTATATACTTCTGCTACAATACCTGACATAACTTGGCCTAAGAATTTAAATCAGTGGCATCATGTTAACTACATGAACCTACATCAGTAAGAACTGATTACATTGATCTAGCCCAAAAACTCAGATCAAATTCTGATCATATATTATGACTAATAAATTTCCAGCAGAGCATTTCACTGCCAGTGGGTAGAAATTATGGGACTTGCTAACATGTAAATCTATAGAGGCTCAGGATAGTATACAAGCATTCCAGCTGCATAGCAACATGCCTGCTGTACAGACAGAGTAAATCAGAACACGGCAGTGTTGACAGGTCACTCAGCATGCTTATATATGTTCTCCATAAACATTGCACATTAGCATCAAGTGTCTGCTATTTCATGCATCTGTCACCTTGACTGGCCATTAACAGCCTGTGTCAACACAGAGGGCTCAATTTAAAGGTATACTATGAAGGATTTTCCTACAATGTAAAGACTCAAAAGTAATCCTTCCCAATCATCACTTAGGACCAACTAGATGTGTGTAGATGTGTATTTATCTGCAGAGATCCTGCCACACAGCATGCAGGTAAAGTTAAGACTTTATAAAAAGGTAGCAACCAGGTGCCAGAGTGTAAGCAGTATGCATGCAAGAGGCACAGCGCCAAAAAAATCCCCACAAATATAACGAGGAGAAATGCCATCTGGGGTTGGCTTTCACTTTCACTTTGGCTCAGGATGCTGTTTACAAACAGTAACCAACAATCCCTGCATAGTATGCCTTTAAATGTAAGACAATATGTGTTTGGCTCAAATATTCTGCACAAATTGCAGTAATAATTGGCATCTCAGGAAGGCATCAAAGTCCAAGTTAGCCAATACTAATGCTCTATCATAATCAGCAGAGTTATAGCAGGCCCTTAAACATATATATCTGGATAATAAAAAAACAAAGCATGGGTGATCTTAACAGTATATGAGCACCTACTTTTTGCGTATTTCTTCCTGTATTTCTGTAGTGGTGGGTCCTGTTGGTTTTGGACCTGAAAATAAAATGGGATAAATATCAATTATAAACCTGGGTCAGTCTGCAGAACAGAATATGAAGAGCAACAAATGGTTACTGGTGTATGATAGGTTAATGTCTGGCTAATTATGTTGTCTGTGGGAATGACATCTGCCTTTGAATGATCTATTCTAAGTACTAAAGACTACAATAAGCTCCCCTTCTAAACCATTGTTTCTGATGCCTGCCCAGTTATCAAGTAACAGTTAAATGTAACTTAAATAACATAAATATTTATAGATAAACATGTATTACTAAGTAACATACAGTATATCTGAGCAACACAGTGAGGCAGCACAGACTGTCTTGGACCGAGTGTAAATATTCTAACAAATGTAACTACATAAATGACTCAGTTTTAGTTTACTATATCCCTTCCTGTCTATAATGACCAATGTGAAAAAGTCACACAGCAGCAGAATTGACCTTTATCCTGATTCAGTTCTCATCAGCTGCTGAATGAGGACATGTTTAATGACACAGTGGGACTCCCAATGGGAGCTCCGTGAGAAAGGAAAGGTCTTTGACTGGGACGTACTGGGTGGTGGTTTGTGACTGTCTGACGGAGATGGTGGTGGCTTGCCGCTGTCAGTGCCCTCAGAGTCCCTCATCCGCCGGAGCACATCCTCTGAGAGCTGGACAGAATTAACAAATGTGCACATAAACACAGGAACACACACGCACATATACAAACCCCTTGCTGTACATACAGAACAATGGGAAAGCAGCAGATTAAAGGCTCACGGGTTAAAGATTTTATCATCCAGCCTGCTGAAATGCTCCCCAGCAAGTCACTTACTTGCTACCGGCTCTACCAGACAGCTTTGCCTGACCTCTGACCCCCCTGAGTTGTAAGACTTAAGAGTAGTTATCTGCCTACATGGATCAACACATTAACACATTATTAATTTACTCTCCTACTGTGGTTTTAGCAGGTTCAAATATCAGACACAGTTGTTAATTCATGAAACTGAAACTTTTTTACGTCTGTCGTCACCAAATCATGACATTGAACGTTAGCTGCCGTTGACAAATGTTACAGTAACGGAACAGCGAGCTACCTTGAACGTTGTTGACACAGCGAATCTTGCTAACGTTTACACTGTGACGAAATTTCGTTTACAATATGGCTGCGTAAATGTCCTCTTTAATGGCATTTAACGACTAGCTACACGTTGTAATTCACCAAGCTGTTGTAAGGGTAAGTTAACACACTGACACAGCGAGTAACGGTATCGGGGCATAACGGACAGCGGGGGTACGACCGGGTTCATTTGAGGACATGGTATGTCAGCTTTCCATTGCACCTTGTACTGACACCGCTACATAGCCCACTAGCTTACCATTATTAGCATTAGCTGCTATTAACATGCCTATTAACATAACAGAACATAACTCAAACTTAGCCTGTGAATTTCAACAGTAAGAGGAAACGTCATATCTAAGTTACCTTCACTCCTTCAATTACTGTGACCTTCTCGTTCTCGTCCAGTCCGAATGACACCTTCCTGGAGGTGCTGCTGTTACCTCCCATTTTCACCAGCTGTCTGCTCCCACCTGGTTAGAAAAAATAATAAAAACCTCTAGTGTGAGGACAGGGACATAAATGAGCGGCCGGTGTCGCCGCCACAGCGACCGGTGGTTAAAGCACTCTAATAAAGGTCAAACTGGCGCTACAGTATCCTCTAAGCTCATTGGTTGGATAAAATCATTCGGACGTGAGGGGTTGATGGGAAATGTAGTTAAAATGTCCTTTGAGTATTATGAGGCGTTTAAAGGCCAACCCATCATCAGGAAACATAGATTAAAGGACAAACAGCGGTGTCATTAGCACAGGAAGGAATATATGAAGAAAAAGCCTTTACCCAGAGTGTAGTTACCGCAAGAAACCACAGAGTGGAGTCCTGTCCTTGGTGTGAATGCAATAAATTACCTACACCAGCCACAGTGTGGAGTCTTTCCCAATCACACAAACAAACAAATCAGAGTCCATGGTTTATTCTGTAAGTCACGGAATGCTCAATACATTGCATTAATATGGGCTGCATATTATACAATCAATGCACTTAAATAAAAAGGCAATTTACAGATCATTTGCAAAATGATTTCAACATCAAAAAATCTTGTCCATCAAGCAAGAGAGGACCTGGTGAACTCATGTCATGGATCAGCACACTGATTTCCCAATCACTATTCTAACTCCAAGTTACACTATCACCAGCACTGAAATTTGAATATATAATATTTCTAAGAGTCAGGCAAATACTGTAATTTCTTGGAAATACACACCTGCTGTACTGCCTTGTTGCTTTTATATGATGAAAAAATAAATTTATCTATTATTTTCTGCATTCAGGTCACCACCATCTTTGAATACTGCTAGCTTAAATACAGTAATCCATTTATACCAAACATATAGCATTTTCAAGGGGAAACATGAGGTGGTTTTAAGAGACTTAAGTACGATATTGCAGTAATACCAATGGTATGACAAGAACTGATTTCACAAGATGAACCAAGATGCCACAAAACCCATGCCTAATGATGATCAGAGTGGAAAATGTTCTCATTGACACTGCCTTAAAGTTACCAACTTTGACATACCAGTTGCCTGAGTCTTGCTCAGGGGGAATTAAAAGGTAATCTATATAAATAAACTCTATCAAGACCATGATTTGATGCCATTAAATTGAGCAATATTGTTTGTGGTCTAATTTGAACACGTCTAATAACATTTCTGGGAAAAAAACCCAAAAAAAACAGAACACGGGAAAATATTGGCAGAAAAATAAATCAGCAGCAAGCAGAGCTAAACTATGCTGATATGGAATGAGGGCATGTCTAATCTGGAATACACAAAAAGAGTTTCTGCACATTTTTTGTTCAAATCACACAGGTAATAGCACATCCTTAATGACTATGGAGCTAACAAATGTGCTTTCAGCAGCAGGAATGGTTAATCTGGTTTAACAAATATAAGCAAAAGCCCCAAATAAATAATGGAGGGGATAAATGGCTGGTAGCAAACGTGATGAGACACAATCTGAGTGTCACAGATGGTTTGTGATCTCTAGCTTGAATACAATTCCTGTATTTAGGAGCTGACAATGTCTTTATCCTATTGCAGTTACACTCAACACACTAACACCTTTTGCTTGTTCACTGAGGGGATGGTGACTATTTGAGAGGACAAAGTACGCCTATCAAAATGAATTAGTCCTTGCCCTGTGTAGAGAGGCACTGTGATTCAGTAAAAAATGATTAGCCAACACAAGACAGTGATAAAGTCAGTTGAGATGTTGTTACTCAGAGCTTTTAGTGGGAATGTACAGATGTTGAGTTGCCGTCAAAAGAATGTTACATCTTAAAGACGTATGTACTTGTTTGGGGTTTAGACTTCATTATTGAGGACTGAGCAGTTGATGCATGATGCTGGAATGACAGAAAATGTGCGGAGACGAGTCAGTAAGCTCCCATATTTAAGAGCCTGTTAAACAGAATCAATACGGAGTCTGTCGGGGCCACAATCAGGGACAGTACTCCTACTGTGGAGCTACAGCAGCAGTGCACTCAGGCGACAGTGTTACAAAAAGCGTTTGCTAAGTTCACAGTCCTCCAGGTAATTGGCTAGCAAAGGTCTCTCCTTTAGTGTCCACTTGGTAACTTATCCTGGCATCAAAGCGAGACCAAGATTACTTGTTCTTGGCGTCCAGCTACTTTGATCTGCATTTTTTTTTGGCCAACTCCTCTGATCGCCACCCTGCATTACACACTACATACGCATAACATTTAAGTCCAGCTGTAAAACCCCCTCGCTTCTCCCATTCTCCTCTTCGTTCATTCAAGCAATGACAGGTCTCCAACGCTCAGCTTCAATGCTGTTAATGCTGCTGGACCCATAGGGTCCGGAGGCAACATCATCCAGGTATGCTCCCACCATACGAGAGCTGCCGGGACCAGAGCCATCAATCTGGGTGGAGGAGTAAAACAGGCCTTGGTCAGTCAGCTCCTTGCGGCCAAGGGTTGTAGCGACGGTTGGGGGAAGGTGGACGTCACTTTCATCCGGCTCGTCCACCTGTGACTTGTAGGAGAACAGGATCTTGGGCTCTGAACTGTAGAAAAGAACAAAGAATAAATTCAGTCAACTGTGCTAAGTACAACTAGAAAGTATTCTGCATATTTTGTATGATTCTTAGTACAAACCCAAAGAAGCCCTTGAGGAATGTGACATAAATGAGCGGAGCGAAGGCGGAGAAGTACAGGAAGGTGGTGACATCCACACAGCTGGTTCAGAAAAGACAAAATAAAGATGGGTTTCACAAGATGTAAACAGGCCTGTGAAATGGTAGGTTTTCTGTTCTCCAACCTGGACCCTATTTTCCAGT
This sequence comes from Epinephelus moara, assembly GCF_006386435.1. Taxonomy (NCBI): domain Eukaryota; kingdom Metazoa; phylum Chordata; class Actinopteri; order Perciformes; family Serranidae; genus Epinephelus; species Epinephelus moara. Next base: position 20,404,574 of record NC_065529.1, read on the forward strand.
GTTTTTGTGTTTAAGTGACTAATGGGAACAACAATTTCTGAAACTGGTCCAGTATTGACAGAGACCACTAAGGTGGCAGCAAAACAGGTTGCAATGTAAACACTCACTTTATGTCCAATAAAAGTGCTTGTTTTTGTCATTGACAGGCTCAGATTATTACACTAAGTGACTAACAACATCATGGAAAGGATCCCTACAGAGAGAGACCTCTTTGGTAAGGAGTAAGATCCTTTTTTAACCAGAACAGCCCTGAAACTGCTATCACCAAACCCACCAGACTCCATTTAATGAATAGTATTTTTTTTCATATGTCTGTTAGACAAAAAGAATCTTAATCTTTAACAAAAAGGTCTATCTCTGTGTGGAGCCTTTCCATAATGTCAGTGGCAAAAACAAGCACTTTTGGTGGACCTACACTGACAGCCCCCACATGCCCTGAGTAGTAACACTGTAGTCTGTTTTGCTGCTGCCAGTTGCAGGAGTCTTTCAATATTGGATACATTTCAAAAAATGTTGTTCCCATTAGTCACATGGGCACAAAAACATTGGAAAATAGAGTCCAAGTTGAAAAATACCTAAGTAACCCATTGAACGTTACAGGACATGAGCATTATTATTAGCTTCAGATGCAGCAACCACAACCAATAGGTTGCTGCCAAAAGGACAACATCTGTTGTGTGCTTATCCTCTCGCCTAAACTCAACTGAACTTCATAAGACCTACCAAAACACTGAGTCATCCCCCTCGCTGCAAAACAAAAACAGCCACCCAGCTCTATATCCAGGACATTTTTCTAAAAAGCATGTGCCGCAGATCTATTCAACCTATCTATTTCTTCCTATAATACTCACACAGGTCCATTTTTTCAGTGTGATATTCAAAAGGATTATACTGACCACAGTCCCTCTATGATTCCAGCACATAGCAGAGCACTGCCCAGGCCCTGGACGAGGTTCAGTAAGGACAGGATGGCAGCATATACATAGAAACTCCTCTTAGCTGGACAAAAGAAGCAAAACAAAGATATGTAGGCAATAGAGGTCAAATGCTTTTAATTATATGGTATCCTGCAGTGGTAACAGCACATTAATAAGACTGCAGCATATCCTCGCAGATTTATATGGATTGCATGATATAGAACACTAATCTTTTAACCTTTCAAATTGAATTTCTTATCTCTGCTGCCATGAAATTCATAACTTACATGGAAGAGATATCCTCTCCCTCACTGGAGTTTTAGGCAAGATCACAATCAAAGAGTACACCTATAAAAAAGGATTACATCATCAGTTAATTATTAGACATCAGTCATCAGATATCTGTCAAGTATGAGTTTTGTATAGTCACAGGTTACAGACCAGGAAGAAGAAGCAGGAGCTGGCCAACCAGAAGTGCCGTCCTCCGTGACCGTAGATGTTGAAGTCCTCAGCAGACAGGTGACTGTCTGGATACAGGATCTCTAGTGTGCCCTAGAACAATTCAGTCATTTATTTCAATTGAATTCAGAATGACAATGCACCAAAATGTCCTGCTGTGCAATGATCAGTTAAGTTTTTAGTAATAATTAACCTCTTATCAGTCATTACCTGTGTAATGGAGTAGCCCAGAGCCAGCACTGCAGTGATAGCCAGCACTCGCTTTATACTGGACTTGCTCTCCAGGTGACCTGATTAACGAATACAGAACGAGGCTTAGAAGACACAAAAACTCTACAGACATTCACTTGCATTCATAATTAGATACAGGGCTGAAAAGGATCATTATTAACTGATCATATGACACAGATGTGTCATGTGAAAAGAGACTGAAACAACGGTTAGCATATACAGTAATTGAGAACTGAAACCAGTAGACGAAACTAACCAAAAGCCAATCCCAAGATGATGACACTGAGCTCAATAGCCAGCAAGAAGAATCGGGTGATTTCCCACAGCACCTGGAGAGACAACAAACATCATGAGATCCACTGTGACGAGATGGGACCAGCTGTGTTGTAACACATATTGACCCAGAGCATGTGCAAAACTTTACAGGTCGGGTCACACTCAAAGCAATAAATAATAATGCGTGGTTTTTTTTTTCTCAGCAGTTCAGCCATGATAGTGGGGAATGGGAACAGTAGGCCCATCGCTGTGTGAACTCCATAGGGATCGTTCTGGTATGTGAGGAATGTCAGTCGTGCCCTTCCTTTTGGACATGAAAGCCAAACAAAGTCATGCTGAAGCTCATATTAGCCCCTCGTGGTATTCAATAAAAAAGGATATAGTTTAGTATAGTTTTAATTTCCCCCTGGCTGTATATTCCACCACACAAAAAGCAGTTTCTCCTCCAAAAGTACACTTCTTGCTGTAGTTTAAAGCAAACATGAATATCTTATGACAAGTGCAGCTCAGATTATGTTCTCGGTAAAAGAGAGTGAAGAGTGGTGCTGAAAAATACAGAGTAAAATCTTTACACATGTACCATTTACTGTATGTCCAGCTTTTATCTCTATAGAAAACCATGTGAGGGTTTGCTCGAGGTCCAGTCAGTAACTATTTGATCATCTACATGTCCATCTTCTTGATCTTAATTTATATTACAGGCCCAACACCCATGTGGTAACAAAACTGTTATTTATGCTTCTTGTGCTTCCTTACTTTGTCTATGATGGTGGCAGCACTGGATGCACTGACAGTCATTGACACTACGGCTCGGGTGATTCCAACCGCCGCTACAACAAACACCTAAGAAATACAGTACAAAACATGTTAGACACTATAAAACAATCTGTCGTCTCAACACTATGAAAATATGTCCTGGAGTAGAACTGAGGAAAAAGTATAGCTGATAGCAACAATGTACTGGTTAACACTAGTGACAAACCATTTGTAGAGCTCACTTACAGCCTTGTTAGGCATTGTGGACCTTTTTTTTTTTTTTTTACCATCACTGGAATAGACGGATGCAGTAAATTTTGGAAACAAAGGGTAAGCACCTTCCACAGAGAAGGGACAGATTATAAAGCAGAACAGTAAACAAGGAAGAAACTCATGACCAGTTCTTTCTGCAATGTTGTTCATCTTTGTTGTTGGATCAACACCACAGTCATCTTATGGGAATTCACCGTGTGACATGGATCCAAGGTCAAGATAATAACTCGGAATACAGTATGTTGGTGTTTCTGTTGTTTGTGTCCTACCAGCAAGTAAAAGGTGACGAAGATAGGGCTGGAGGTGAGTCGAATCTTTGCCCTGGCTGAGGGCAGCTTCCACATCAGGAATACAAAGAAGGCCACATTAGGCACTAGCAGTAAAATGTCCCAGAATCGTACCCTAAGACAGAATAATGGATGTGAATTAGACAATACAGAACTTTCTGAAAAATAACTCATATGTGTAGTCAGATATGCACTGTGAACTGTTATTTTGACCAGCCATTTCTTCCAGCTTGTGCTAATAAATACCTGGAGTCTCCAATGTCCTCGTACAGAACTTGTAGACATTTGTGAGGCTTGGTGATGTTGTCTTCAGTAGGTGGCCAAGTTGGGAATGTTGACGTGTTGTCCAATGGTGTAGGTGAAATACTGCCATTGTACTGAGTAAACCTAACCACAGCAGTCACTGTGGGTAGCATGGTGTCGAACCCTGAGGAAAAAAGACACTGGTTATGTCAGATATGAACAGAAACTGATTACTCACACTAGCACATCAGCTGAGTGTCTACTTCTCATTCATTAGAGCTTCCTCCTTTGGGGAAAATTTCAGGTTGTACAGTACAGCACTGTAAGGGGAGGGTCCTTTCACATGGGTGCCAAATCCATTTTAGGTTTCATTATCGGTAAATGTATGCTAGACCCAACTTGTATGTCATATGAGCACAGCAAGACACGTGAGAAATTGAAACTGGTGCTGCTATAGCCGGCGGCACATTGGTTAAGACTTTAGGAGGTGTAGCCGACAACTGTTGGATTGTTGTACCAGGCAGCTTCCTCCACTATTAGATAAACATTATGTAACAGGATTGGCTGCTATATCAGTCGTGTGTGGCGTTAAATTTAACGTTTCAAACTATCAATCTTGTCTAATCATGCTGATATGAATTTACGAATACTCAACTGCTGGGATAACTGCCATGATACAGTAGCTACCTATCTTTGCTAGTGTAAACGATAAACAACGTAAAATAAAAGGGCTCAAATAAAAACCGCTCTCGCTTGAGCTAAATAAATATACTAGCAGTTAGCTAGTTAATAATAATGTAACGTTAGCTAGCCTAGCGTACAATTCCTTGTCATTTATCCCAACACTTTCGGTTAGAGTTAAAGGGGATTTCAGACGTTAGCTAAAGCTGCTACTTACAGCTTGCTAGCTGCGGTCGGAGGAGCGGTTGTCTGTCAATTAAAATTATATTCTCCCTGCTTCCGTTACAGACAAATAAGTAAAGACGACAATGCTAACGGAAAATACAGCTTGCGAATTAATACTATGTATCCCAGTGTAAAAGCCGCCTGGCTCACGTTAGCATCAAAACAAACGTGATACTAGTGCAAGTGCAGTGACGCCGACCAAACGTAACGAGAGCTTCAACTGGTAAAAAAAATAATATCTTACCTATTCAGTAGACTCGGATTCAATGGTACAACTATTGTAGAATGTTTAAGAATTAATAAGACTTCAGCACATGCTTTACAAGCTGTCATAAACACTGTAATCGATCAATAAATTGATCACCGATACGAGACATGGCTGTGTTGGATAGTTTCGTTAACAAATATTCCCTGTGAGGTCAGCTGACACGCTCACCAAACAAGCGGAGGAAATCTCGCGAGATGACCTTGTGACGTTTGTGTGAGTGTTTTATTTACCTTGTTAGAAGAGCTCCCCTAGCGTTAGAAATGTGTTTTCTCTTTTCTTTATTATGTTGCCTTTTGTATGTTATGGCCTCAGAGAGAGAAATCAAGGACCCAGCTGGGTTGCTGTGAAACGCCCTTAAAAATAAGATGTCTTTATTATAAGAAATAAAGGGCAAAAAAAAGAAAAAAAAAGAGGCAGACTATATGATAGGATAATATAATATGACTTTGGGATAGCCTAAAGAATAATGGCCCTATACCATTTAGCTATAGTTCAGGTTGGCTCCCACCGGGTATATTTGCATAGGCTATAACCCATCATTAAAGGGGAACACCACTTACATTAAAAATTCCAGTATGTTATTTCCATGGCCTAGGAAACTTTAATTAATGTTTGTGAACATGAGCTTCTCTCTCTTAATGCCAGAAACCAGATAAGTCTTTAACTTGTGATGTCATCAAACACAAAGTCTTGGTCTGCTCCATACACAGTGGATGGGAGCCTGATTATGTGGACCCACATAATGTTTTCTTTTTATACCCAAATGAGCTTTATTCTAATGTAGTGTTCTCATTTCTGAAACAGAAAATGTACCCATACACTCAGAACATTCTCCTGGGTGCTTTCAACGTCATCTTTGGTCATCATCTTTGGTCACAGTCAAAAATTGGGTTGCTGGTCCATTCTGCATGGACCACAAGTGACTTGCAAACATGTCAAGTTTTACATACAGTGAATTTCCACAACAGAGCGTTTATTTTTAAGTATCATTTCCTGCTGTAATGTGAGTGACTAACAGACGGCAACTTGACAGAGACTGCAAACTAGCCTAATGACATGGCCAAACCCAAGTATGACGCTGCATGTATAACACTGTGTGGACCTTGAACTAATGACTAAGCAGAAATCTGGACCCTTGTGGCTGGACCAGTTGGGAACCACTGATCTATACCATCTTTCACAATTCACTATGGAGCAACTCCAGACTTTATACAATATGACATCACAAATTTGAGTTTTAGCACTCTAGCTTTCGTGTTTGGAAGAGAGGCGTCCATATTTACTACTATTTTTGGACTGTTTTAGACCGTAAGAATTACATATATGAATTTTGAAAATGGGCGTAGTTCCCCTTTAATGTTATTAGTATCGCCCATGCTTTTTCTACTATGACAAGTCAAAATGTCTGCTGTGAAAGGGGCCTATATTGTGCAAGGAGTTTATCAGATGTGAAAAAAAAATAGAAAAAAACCATCATAAAACTGTAATTTTTCAGAGATTGTCATTTACACTTTCATTGTTTATATTTTAATTGCATCACCCAGAATTGTAGTGGTAGTTGATGAGGTGGGTGTACTACTAGATATATGGGTAGGTTACTGTGGAGGAAGTGGGAATACTCCCTTATATATTTCAATGGCTTTTTGGCTGATAAGTAGGTACACTGTACACTGTAAACAACCAGAAAAAGAGGTGGGTATACCCTCCTCTACACCACTAGCATTACGACTAAGTGAAATAATAATAGCAATACTGAGAAAACAATGTCATTTATTGACACATCATTTTGAGCACTATGTTTCAGATACACTGCGAGGAGTAATACAGTCACATGTTTTTATGCCTATGTAGACTTATTACTTGAAGTGTAGACATAATTGCACAAGGCATCCAAAGCACTAGGCAAAAGGTGATCAGGAAGTGCTCTCATAATTCCTGAACTCTGTGAAACAAGTTCCCTGAGAATGAGGAAATCCGAGTCTGTGTCTTCTATCGAGACACAGCTAAGACTTTAACTTCTTTAATCATAAGAATCAAGTCTCAAAAATATTATTACTTTGCTCTTTCTACTGTGCTGCACATTTGCTGAGAATATACAGGTTATAGGTGACAGAAATATAGCTGTGATTATGAATAAATAGTGACACGTGCTTTGGGGTGCCCTGACATCATCCTGTAGGCCAGGTGCACTGGTTCAGTCAGGTTAGCCTTAAATGTGTACACATGAGTCTTCCCGCTGACCGGGCTGATGTTGTAGAAGCTCAGCCTGTGGGTCTTGAAACTCAGTCTGATCTCCAGCCTGCGTGATAATGTGGTCCTCTTCAGCGGCACATCGTGACCTTGCTCGAAGGCTGTCAGCAGGTTGTTGAACCACATCAGACACCAGGAGCTGCGGCTGCTCTCCAGAGCAGAGGGCACCCCGCTACGTGCCAGTTTCCCACTGTAGCACACGCCGATGATCCACGGAGAACCTTCCAGCTCCACCTCCCAGCAGTGATCGCCTTCATAGAAGCTCTGGGTGCTGAGGACCTGGAGGAGGTTGGTGAACCTCTGAGGAGAGGGTGGGTAGGGCTGTTTGGCAGCGCTGTAAGTCACCGTCTTCAAGTCCTCTGAGAGGACAAGGTTGGGGTGGGCTGTTTCTGGGTCAAAGGTTACCTCTGAAGGGTTGAGGGTGTTGCGAAGGGAGCGTTGAATCTCTCCAATGCTTTCCCTCAGCTCAGCGTTCATGTCTTCCAGCTTTGAGCAGGCTCGCGCGGGGTTGACTTTTGATTCAACGTGGTCGTCCTCTTCGCCCACAGGCTTGGCCATTAACTCCTCAATGTGTGGTTGTAGAGTCTGAAGCTCGTCACTAAATGCAGTCTCATCATCTTCAGTCAGGAGAGACTCTGCTCTGAGCATGGCTTGTCTAAGCTGCTTTGTCAGCTCTGCAGCTTGACTGACTCGACTGCCTGTGCTGGCCTCACCTGGACCTAACTCTTCTTCAATCAGCTGCATCACCTGCGCGCTGTAGCTCTGTGACAGTTCTTTTATCTGTCCTAAGAGTCTGGATGCTTTCTCTCTCAGCTGACTGTTAGCAGTGGTCACCTCTAACTCCAGTCCCTTCTCCTTCTTCAGTACAATCTCCGCCATCTCCAGCTTGAGCCTCAACTCTGTGACTTGAGACGCAATTCTGAATTTAGGTCCATCCATTTTCTGACTGCCTTTGCCACTACCTTGTTCTTGATCCAAAGAAATGGACCGCTCTGTGCATCCAGACCCAGATTTGAAGTTATCCTTTCCCTTACACCCTGAGCTCTCCTCTTGGCTTTCTCCAGGTGTTGCTACGTCCTGCTGGTGTTTTGTGTTTGATTCTTCTGTGACATCGCTCTTGATCGTCACATGGTCATCATCAGAGGGGTTTGCAGTGGAGCTGGCTTTCCCAGCAGTGGCTTTGTAGGACTCTATGATGCTGCACATTTTGGAGCTTTTCACAAGAGCCTGGGTTCCCTGGTACTCCACCTGGCACTCAGGGCAGCTGTGTTGGTCGAGGCCTTCTCCCATGGTCTGAAGGCAGGCAAGGCAGTAGATGTGACCACAGGGAAGAGAAACTGGCTCAGAGAAGAGCTGCAAGCAGATGGGGCAAGTAAGCTCCAAAACTGAAGCTTCTGGATGATCCATTTTAGAGAAATGTGACTCAGTCTCACTCACAGACGTGGTGTCAGCCCCTAGGAAAAAAATAAAAACTTTAAACTTGGCTGACTGATTTGACTCTGTTTAGATTATAAAAGCTCTATATAATGAGTTGCAAATGTTGTATGTAAATGGCCTAAGGGGAAAAAGGACTTCAAGTAAAACAAAAAAAAAAAAGTAGTATTAAGTATAAAAAAGTATATAACATCGGGGTCATAGCCAGGACTTTAGTCAAGAGTCCCCTCACACTGACAAAATTATCACCCCAGATATAATCAATTATATTCTTAGTATTGCATTTGTATTTGTTAGTTGTGTTCTGTTGTTGTCTTTGAATTTTATTCCCAAACATGAACATCTACAAGTTGAGAGACTGAATCCTTTTTTTTTCTTGTTTTTTGGCCTATAAGTAATCAAACTTAAATATCATTAACCCCCTAAAAATACAGGAGTCTGTCTATAAAATATCCGACAAGTGTATAAAATATTCACTGTGACAAATTTTAATTCAATGTAATCTACTCCAGATTGCAACACCCCCCAAATTCCCACACAAAATACAGAGAACATAACAAAGGGGCAGTTCACCCCCCAAAATCAAAAATACATACTCTTACCTGTAGTGCTATTTATCAATCTAGATTGTGTTGGTGTGAGTTGCTGAGTGTTGGAGATTTTGGCTGTAGAGATGTCTGCCTTCCATTGAATACAATGGAACTAGATGACACTCAGCTTGTGGTGCTAAAAGTGCCAAAAAAGACATTTGAAAAACTCAACAGCAATGTCTCTTTCCAGAAACCATGACCCCGTTACTCAAGATAATCCACAGACCTTGTTGTGAGCAATTTCATGCAGGAACTACTTTCCTTCTGCATCACTGTGGAGGAGGAAGTGTGCATCTACTCACAGATGAGAGATAGCAACAATAACATTCAAACTAATAGTTCAATATTGCTTGTTTATCTAAGCAAACATTACAGAGGACGCCATTAATGTGCCCCATCTCGTGGTGTCTCGTCTATGAGTAGGTGCGTGCTTCCTTCCGCAAGGTGATACAGATGGAAGGTGTAGTTCCGCCCACTTTATACTGGAGAGAAGGCAAACATCTCTACAGCTGATATCACCAACACTCTGCAACTCACACCAAAACAATGTTGTTTTATAAATGCTGTGGAAGTAAGAGGAAAAATATGGATTTTTGATTTGGAGGTTAACTGTCCCGTTAACTTCTGCTGTTTTTAGAAAATGTGGGAGGTGTTGCAGTCTGGAGTAGATTACAAATGTAACAGCAACATTTGGTGAATATTTTTTACACTTGTAAGACAGACTTGCATATTTTTCCAAATGACCATATTTAATTTTGGTTACTTTTAGGCAAAAAAAACGAGCATTTTGATAATCATGTTGGGAAATTAAATCAAAAAGAAAGATACAATGCAAAACAAGCCCCAAAATAATCTAGAGAAAAAATATATAGGCTAGTTTTAATTTTGGAGTGAACTGACCCTTTAATGCATCTTCCTTGCATCTGTAGAAAACTACTGGGGAAGCTATGCATGACTAAGCACAGCTCAAGGCAACCATACAGTCTGTGTGTGCAACTAAAATCACATGCAGAAGTGTACACAAGCAAGACTAATCTTCCATGGAATGATGCCCATTCTAAATTGAACATTTTAGTCTCATGAAAATGTGTCTACTAACCATGAACAGTCAAAGCGAACAATGTAGGTCACATTTGTTTATGCGTGGTTTGGCAGCGCGTCTGTTTACGCGTTAGTGAAGTTTCGGTTTCCAGAGAACAGGACTTCCACGCGGCCAAATCACAAGTTTACATTCTTCACTTTAATTAGGCACACACACATTGTTTAGCATATTTTGCCGCAGGTTATAGCTCTGATTTCAACTATTATGGCATTACTTCCTTTACACATAATTAGGACTACATTTTAATTCAAATGCGTCACTTAATGCGCATCACTACGGAAATGATAGCGGCACGCGGACTCATTACGAACAACTACAGACTGGCCGTCTTAAAATTAGTAAAATTATTACGTGGATGTAACAGACAACAGTTACTAACGCCTTACCTCTTGCATGCGTGCTGTCTTGTGTCGAGTCTTCCTGTTCAGGTGTGTCAATAAAACGCACTGACGCACAGATGAGCGTTAAAATCCGCCTTTCAGACACACTGCACCTTCATTTGCCTCATGGTGGATCTCAGTGGAGTAATCCATGTTGAGCAGCATGAATTCATTAGTGTGTGTTTGCCAGACCTTGACCCACTCTGCCCCAATATGGTACACCCCTCAGAAATGGCACATGAGCATCTTAAATAAGCTACTTTTATTTTTAATATTTTTTTTCCTATTGTTGCAAAAACACAGATTAAAGTAAGAATGCATAAACACCAGAGAACAAACAAATCAGGCTTGTATAAACAGTGCTGAAGTATTTTTAATTTATTCATATTTCTACATTTGGTTTCAAGGACATCAGCAAAACCCTCAGCTCCAATGCATCTCCACACAATTGGATGATGAAAGACACGCAAAAATAATAAATAAAACAGTCACTATAGTACAAAGGCACCGAGGCAGGCTACACCACTACTGTTCCCCTCCAGGGTCTGTTTACACTTCTCTGGAATAAAAGTCACTGTCAGTCTGACCCACCTCCGAATTCATGTAGTGTACAAACATTTCTAAACTTGGCAGTTCCCTACCTAAAAGAAGACATGTGAAATGTGTATGTTGTGGTTTCATGATGACCATATGCTCAGATCAACTTCTTGTTGCAGTCCCCACATATTAAAATAAATCAATATTCACTTGCACACTTTGATTCAGCAGTGATCCCACCTAAAGTCTAGCTTCTCATCCAATGCTCTCATTACCTATGACTCAGGTGAGTCAAATGTAATTAGGAAACACTTGTGGTTGACAAAAACAGAATAACGCTCAACAATACTCTGGGAAAACTCCACTTATCTCATATCTCAAACAGACTAAAATAATCCAAAGCAATTTAAACACATTCTCACACCATATTTGGTTGCTTGTTACATGTAGCTATAAAAAGCCTTCCCACGACACTCACGTCCAAACACACAGACATGTACACAGTCTCAACTGAATGAAGGATAACAGGCTTGTTTTGTAGCTGTGTGTGTGTGTGTGTGTGTGTGTGTGTGTGTGTGTCCGGGTCTGTTTAAACTTTGAACATGAGCTTCAAGACAAGACGATTACAGAAAACAGGCAGTAGTTTTGGTATATGAGGGATTTAGGCATCCCAAGTGTTTTTGGTGTTTTAAACTCATATTTTGGAATGACTATGATTCTGGTGCACACAATTACAAAACAGTGAAACAGTCCAAAGGCATATTTGTCCAGTTGTGTCATGGTCAGTGTCGGATTTTCACAATAAAATAGCAAAAAAAAGTGTAAACAGCCAAAGTCAGTGTAAGAGCACTGAGATAAGGACTGCATTATGTTTTATACACTTATTTTGAAATGTCGAGTCCGTGCATATTACGACTTGGTTTGGCTATATATCTTTATATGACGGGACAGTCGCTTCTTTCTGTTCCAGTTTATTCCAAGTCTCACAAACAGGCACTACAGTTGGCAGGTCTATCAAAGGCAGTATTCAGGCATGCTGGGAAAAATCCTTTCAAATGCCTTTCGGGAAAAGGAGAGAACAAAGAGAGTATACTTTATGTGTCTTAAATCTTGTTTATGTGGCTTTTGGTAGATGTGTGTGTCTACAGTAGTGCATCCAGGTCGAATTCTGGCAGAGGCTCCTTCCAATAGGCGAAGCTGCTGTACTCAGGACAGGCCAGAGCAGAGGACGTGCTGCTCCCGACAGAGAGCACGGGGAAGAAATGTTCCACCAGTTCACTCAGGTGGCTGTATCTGAAAAACACACACACACACACACATTAGGATATGGGTAATATGGGTAATGATGTCTTGCATGAAATCATGAGTTCTACCTCAGTTGGTGCAAACATGAGGAATTGTTAATAATTTTTCAAAGTCTTCTCGTGTATGCTAGACATAGGATTCACCAGGGTCAGAATTTGTAGCCTAAACAAGTTGGAAAGGGTGATTATATCTGTGTTCTGTTGCAGACTTACGAGGACTTGTTGCCTTTAGTCTTCTCCTGGATGAGCTCTCCTTTTGGGTTGACAGTAAATAACCTGGTATCAGGAACTCCAACCTGCTTGTAGGCAAAAGCATCCTGCAAAATAGAAAGTAAATACAGTTACACAGACGAGCTTCAGTGTGACTTCAACCTTTGCACCTTGTCTGTACACTATAAAGATTGTCCGGCTGTTATAGCACTAATCTATAATCATAAATCATTAGTCAGTGTTTACTTTAATTCCAGCGAGCAAACACCAGACCTTAATTCCACATTTCTCACACTTCATTTCTACCTGCTGGAGTATGTTACAGGAAGTGTAGGCTGCAATAATAATATTTAAAAACATTTAAAACACATGGGTGTGTTCTTTGTCTTTTTTGTGCCAGAGGCTGAAATCACTGCCAAATGTGCAACTGTGCACCCTGAAAAACCTTGATAGAGAACAACTTGTTGCTGAAGGTTATTGCTGTATTAAGAGTCAGTCTGCAGCATTGCTTACGTTAGTCCTGTTGCCGAAGGCTGCGTAGAAGGGCTGTCTCTTTGGGTTGAACAGATCCTTGATGTCACTCAGACAGGCAATTTTAAACACCTCTGGCTTCTTCTCAATAACCTCTCTGCACAAGTGAGGACAGACAGTTCATAGTCAAAATGGACATATGTTCAAGTGTCCCCTGGCACACTTTTATGTTTGTCATACAGCGTATGAACGAATATGTAACTCCCCTCCTCAGGACAATGAACCCTGCCACTCCACAAGCAAACTACTCAGGAATGGCCTGAAGAGTGTGACAAAGAGCTCAAGGTGTTGACCTGGCCTCCGAATTCCCCGGACCTAAATCTGATCAAACATCCATGGGATGTGTGGATACCCCAGAGGTACCCCAAATCCATGGTGGGGCTTCCTTGGAGCTGGGGCTCTGACATGTCAAGGCACGGACACACCGCCTTTGGGGGTGTCCTATGGTGTCTGGCACCGGGCTGTTGGCTGCGGATCCTTTAAATCCTGTTGGTTGTGAGGTGGGGTACCAACATGTCCCACGGATGTTTGATCAGATTGGGGTCCAAGGAATACGGAGGCCAGGTCGACACCTTGAGCTCTTTGTCACGTTCTTTGGGCCATTCCTGAGCAGTTTTTGTGGTGTGGCATGGTGCATTGTCCTGCTGGGGTTGAGGGGGGTACTTGGTCCACAACTGTATTTGGGGTGGGTGGAACCCATCAAGAGGCGTCCACATGATGGCGGGGGACTTAAGTTTCTCATCAGAACATTTCATGGTAACGAGATGATCAATGTTATTCAATTCACCCTCCAGTGGTTTTAATTTTTTGTCTGACGGGTTGAGGTGTTTTTTGGATACCTCTTTAACATAGAGGAGTGGCCACTAGAGGTCAGCAGTACATTACATTGACTAGATAATTCAGCTTATTAACACCAGTGCAGATGGACACTACCTGTGAAGTACTTCAGTAGTAGTATCTGTTACCTGTGTAGAGCTGAGAAGAGGCTGCTGGGGGCCAACAGCACAGGGCCTTGAGGGAGGACAATGCCTTTGTCATTGACCCAGTGAAGGTAGTCCTTAGTGATGGCAGCCATACCTATGGCCCGCGCTGAACAATACAGGAACTTATACCCATTTCTACAAGAAAGGAGCGACTATATTAGCATTTTAGTTTCATAAAACATAACAAAAAAATTCCACTTCTTCTTGTAACTGAGTTGACCTGTAGCATTAAGCTCCTAAATATTTACATCAATACTATTCACAACACATATGTACTGTATCCTGTTCCTCTGGATTTGTGCAACAAAGGATTAGCACTTCAAACAGAATCCAATCCTTTTTCAATTAACTGAACAGCTGCGCTCGTTTTAAGAGCACAACATAAGGCGTATGAAAATGAGGACAAACAGGGAAACATCTGGCGATGCAGATTAGACACTCAGCTGCAAGTAGAATTACATCAGACTGAAATCATCAGCAGTGGATACTTTTTATCTGGTTTTGCTTGATATTGTGTGAGTAGTGTGTGGGAAAGTTCAGTTAGAGGAAAGTGGTGAAAAAAGGAAAAACTGTTCATGACAATGATGTTTTTTGCTCTCTGACTGCCATTAAAAAAAAAAAAAAGTAGTTTCACATACTGGTGTATTTTGTGGTAGAGTTTGGCAATGCCTTTATGTGTCCAGTCTTTCCCAAACTGAGGTAGAATATGACCCAGAGCATCAGACCTGCAGGAGACAGACAGTGAAGACTACTCATACAGTAATACTGTGACAACAATGTAGGTTCAAACAATGTTTTATAGTGATCAACAACTATCAATTGCTTTGTATCCAAATTACTGTTGAGCTATCTATGCAGCATAGGTGCAAAAGGAAGACGGTTGTTTTTACTTAGTAATGGTGCCGTCTATGTCGGATATGATGACACGATCGTTCCAGTTCCACAGGTAGATGGCAGCCTCACAGCGACAGGTGCCCTGGTATTGTGTGGTCACACTGAACACCACCTTGTTGGCTCCGTCACGCAGGTTTAAGTGCTCCTGGTTATGAGAAAGTAGAATTAGCTGGGTGTACAGTGGTTGTCTTCTACGTTCAGTAGATAGCAGAGTAACATTTTTGAGTAGGTGTATGAATGTGTGTGTGTGTGTGTGTGTGTGTGTGTGTGTGTGTATCTCTTACGATCTGTTTAGAGGTTAGACGTAGTGATTTGCGGTACATCTGGGTGATACACTGAGCAGCATTAAGTGTTTCTTGTGACAGGCTGGAAGGAATCATGGCTGTTCGGCCGAGGCCCGCCGCTTCATCGCTGTCAACGTCATCCAGTGTGGCTCTGGAGAAACAACAGACATCCAGTTACCATATTGTGTCTGAATTATATTTGTCTGTCTCAGCGAATCTATTTATAATAATTGATAAGTTACAAACACTACATGACACAAAAAAAAACAACTTTCACATGGTGATCTTTATCATTGATTGGCCATCAGATAACTTCACTTTGTCAAACACTGACGTAGCTGCTCATGATAAAGTGTCATGGCAATTGTTTTTGAGAATATTGAGTAATTTACTATATGGGGAGAGCTTTGGCACACTCTGGTGGCTGAAAGGTAAACTACATGATAAGAGTCTGACACACAAAACACAAAGAAATCTAATAATGGTGATAATTTTGCCCCAATTGACCAGTTCTTCTATTGTGGGGCCTATGCAGCTACGTAGAGGATCCATCTAAAGGTGACATGCATCTCCTCACAAAAGTAACTACATAACAAGTAAAAGCTAGGAGAAGAGTGTAACATCGGTGGTTGGTTTACTTGGGTTGCTTTTATTTTTCTTCTATGTGTTTGTTCACAGGCGATACTTGGAATTTAAAGAAATTCAGCCGACGTGATTCAAGTCCTGACAAAATTCTTGATTTGACACATGAATGAAACTAATGCTGAGCTGCAAACAAAAGCAAGTATTTCTGTCCAGAGCAATGGCTTATTTACAGAATTGTTAAATTGCATGCATTATGACAACCAAATAAACAAAATAAAGATGAATGAACATGTACTGGCAGTTCTTATATTAGCCCTCAACAGCAATAAGTTTGAATGTCCTGAGGTACACTGAATCATGAGAGAAAACAGCTGTGGTTCAGATGGACCAGATGCCAAGTGAAACACAGCATGTAAGGTTTATTAGCTTGTGTTAGATCATTTCTTAGTGAGGTCACTTACTTAACTGTGTGAGAAACACTCGGTAGTGGCTCCTCCTGCTCCTCCTTTGAGCTCTTTTGCTGAAAAACATGCAGTTTATATTGTGATAATTCAAACCTGATCATTCATCATGTGTATTAAATAAATATATAAAAAATATATATATAAAACAACGATGTAGAATGGCAGTGGTGTGTTGCTGTTTTTTACAAACAGACCAGTTGCCCCTGACTTAACCCTTCAATAACTTCCATTCCCAAGTCCTCCTATGTCTCACATGGACAGAGCATAAAACCAACCCTAGCTATGCAATGGATGAATTACTGCATGTAATTACTGCAGGTGCAAACATGTAACATTTGTTGTCTTGCAGCCACACTATCATAACTTAATGAATAAGCGTAAGCAGGAAATATACCTGACTATTGTCCATGTCTCTTCTCCTCCAGGAGAACCACCAGCGCCCAGACTTTTTGGGCATCTTATCCTTCACCAGCCGCTCTATCGTACTCTATATGACAAACACACACACACACACACACAAACACAAAGGACATAACGATTACATTTATCCTGTCAACATATTCACCAGCTAACTACGATCTTATCTGCCTTATGCTGTTGATGCGTGCAATAAAACAGCAGCTCCATTTATAACTGGACATTAAAGAAGCCTAAGCAATAAACATTACTGAGGTCAAGTGTAGAGACAATGAAATACCTTTGGTAGGTTTTTCTGGAAAGTTGTCATTGATAAGACCATTGGAGCAGCCACTGCCCAGTTATAATAGCTGTGAAAGAGAAAACCAAGCCGATGATTAGTCACGGATATAAACTTGTTTGAGCACTGAAGAACATCCACAGTGAAACAATGACATGTTTGAAATGCATTGTACTTACTTGGAGTTGATGCAGATCACAAGGTTTGGATCCTCAATGATTCCTGGATTGCTGGCAAAATCCTGGTATGTCACAATGTGCTCCATAAACTTCTCTGGATTAACAGTAAAAACAACAGGTGTTACTCCACTGGAAAATCCCACCCTCCATGTTCTAGCTTATTTGATTCACTCTCACTCACCTTTAGTGATATGGCTGGTGTCGCCCTCTTGTCCGCAGAGGGACATGCTGACGTCCATTTGATAGGAGGCAGAATCTGAGAGGTACTCGGTCCCGCTGTCCATGGCCCCACTGCCCACTGACTGAGGCGACTGGCTTCCTGAGCAGGAGCCCTGCTCTGCCCCGTGCTGAGACGCTCCCTCAGTCTCGCTGCAGGGACAACATGCACGATTATTAGAGTTATTTCAAAGGCAATCAATCACCATGGATATTAGTGCCTTGAAAAATGTATTCATATGCGAGGGTTGAAAGAAAAATCACACTTCTTACCTCTTCGGGAAGTAGAGTGCAGCCACCTCAGGATCCAACTTTGTCAGATCATCCAAGTAAATATCTGTTGGTCCCAGATGGTGATTACGTTTACCTGCAACAAAATGACACATGAGCTCAACTGGTGAACATTGACATAATCAGTATTATTTTAATGTAACTTTGAGCATGTAAGGACACAAATTAAAAAGTAACATAAAAGAAAAACACGTCACCTTTCTTCTTGTCCTGCTGCTCCACTCTGGGGGATGCCTCTGATGAGTTTGCTAACCCCTCTGTTTTATTGGTCAGTGAGCCTCCTGTTGACCCTTCAGTCCCTCCAGGTCCACCGTCCTCCTCTCCTACCTCAGCGCAGGGATCTATCCCACTGTCCCCCTCGCTGACAGGAGCACTGCCGGTGGAACCCTGTTCACTTTGCTCCGATAAGGTACCCTGCTGTTGTGGATTTGATAACTCTGTACTAATGAGATTTGTTGCAGTGACTGTGCTGTCTTCGCTTTCATTTATGGGCTGTCTTTGTCCACTATTTGGTTCGGTCACACCGTCAGTCACAGTGTTATTATTCTCAACACTGATATTTTCTTTGCTTGCAAGAGAATCTGTGCCATTAATTAGATTAGCTGAAGAAAAAGATGAGTCTCTGTTCTCTGTTTCCCCTAATGTGGATACAAGTGCCTGTGCTGAGTCTTCATTAGTCTTCTCTGATGATACACAAGAGTTGGAGAGGTCAGTGGGGGTGGAATGGGCGAAGTGAGAGTTTGTCTCTCGGGACAAAGGGGTGGTCTGCACAGCATGACTACCTATGTCTAGGGACTGAGTCCTGGGTTGTGGCCTGACCACTGTTACACTGCCCATTCTGCCACAGCTGATCACAGGCTCACAGCTCATGTCAAAGGAGTCCTGTCTCTCAATGGTGCGGAAATGAGAACTGCCGGAGGGGGAGATGCGCTGTAGCTCCACTGGAGTCCTCTCAGATTGACACAGCTGAAAGGAGAAGGGCAGAGAGAGATTGGAGACAGTGTGTCAGCATCTATAGCATTACCACAGCTTGGGTTGGCAGTAAAGGCGCATCTACATCTGTGTGTGTGTGTAAGTGTTGCCATACCGTGGGAAAACCTCCCCAGTTCCACTGTATCTGAGGCCCAGATGACTCTTGGGATTTCACCAGAAGCTCTGAGTCACTCTTAGGAGAGGATGGTCGGCTGAAGAACACACTGCTGTAAAGGAGAAAGATAGAGAGAGATAAACCAGTATGACTTCATCTCTGTCAACTGACAGTGTTTCTCAATTTATTGTAAAGATGAACCATCCTCACCTTTTAGAGGGTGACTGCTCTCCCTCTGAGTGTGGATGAGTGTCTCTAGTCTGTGTGGCCCCCAGCTCCTCATTTGGCTCCTCAGACAGCGAGTAGTACACTGATTTACTTTAACACAAGCAAGAGGATATTTTTTACCGACTGATAGTGTGAACACTGAACCACATGACTCCTTATAAAAGGGTATCCATGTTGACAGTCACACGCCAGCCACATCCACACTGATACATCCTCGTTGATCTTTGTCCAAACAAGCTTTTAGCACCATTTCAGAAATTATCTCCGTCGATACTAACACGCCTAGAAAACACATATCACATGACCATTTGTGTACACTGGGCATGCATGTGCTAATGTAAACAGGAAGCGGTTTGCCTACTCTGCCGCTGGTTGCTTAGTTACAGAAAATAACACATAGATGGCGAAAAGTGAGACTAGAGATTTATTTGCTTGGACCGAAGACAGGCTGGAACTGTTACTGGGATGGGAAAGGGGTAACATTGCCCACACAAGAATGGTAAAATCACAAAAGGTAGGAGATAAGTCATGACTGATAAGACTAAAGCTGCAAATAAATCAACTGAATTATTGTTAACTATTGAATTTATCACCAACTAACTACTTTAATAATCGACTAATCGGATTGGGTCATTTTTTAAGTAAGAAAACAAAGTAAAAATACTCTGATTCCAGCCTCTTAAATGTGATTACTTTCTGGTTTCTGTACTCCGCCATGACAGTTCACTGAATATCTTTGGGTTGTAGACAAAATAAAACATATGTGGATGTCATCTTGAGCTTTAGGAAACATTGATCAATATATTTTTTCAAAGGTCTTTCTTTCAGGGGTTCCAAAATGCCAGAATAGTGTGGACGCCAGGCATTTACCAAAATGTATGTAATGTAATATGTCAGCAATTATAAAACCTATTTCAAGTGTGCACTGTAAAAGCAAAAGCATTACAAGTCTTGGAAATTACTGTTAGCAAAGCTCTTTCCTCTTTTTTTAAATCACTGACCTGACTTGTAGTGGTAAGGCAGTATCATCTTTAGCAGGGCTCTCCTGTCCGGCCTGATCACTTTCTCTCTCCCACTCCTTCTCTCTATCTCTCTCATCTGATGAGGAGGTGATCTCTTCTCTCAGGTGAGAATCGGAACGCACGCGTTTGCGGCGGCGTTTCTTCCTGCGGGCACCTGACCCGGCTATGGAGGATCCCTCGGGGGTCTCCTCAGTCTCCTCTGACATTTCAAGAGGAATTGGGGAAGTGCAAAGATGGGCTGGGACCTCCAACTGAAGGGCATGAAAAGAAATGTTTGTCATGTTAAGTTAAAGATAACAGACCCCCCAAAACTGATGCAATGTTACAATGTTCTATCTTACCTCCATGTTTTCATTTTCCTCCACAAAAAAAGCTTCCCCATTGTCACCCAGCTTCATGTGCAGGTCAACTGACTCTCCATTTATCTCAATGTCCACCTAAAATCACAGCGATGCATGCACGAGTCAAAGAATAACCAACAGCTGAGAAACAGAACTGAAAGAATTAAATGAGCAGAAGAGAAAAACACTCACAATTTTCTCCTTGGAGCGCAGCACGCCCAGCTTGCCGAAGCGGACGTGAAAGGGGGAACACTGGAAGGATCCATCAGGCTGTCGCACTACAATGACATCAATCCCTCCTGTGAGAGTGGCGGGGTTAAGGCCACGGTACAGTTCCTTCACCGTCACAAACACCGTCTCTGCAAACTGACCCACAATATTCATGGTTTGGGACTGGAAACAAAAAAAAAAAAACAAGAAGTGAGAACAGTGAGGCCAAGTGTTACGGCACAGGAACAAAAAGTGTCTGCATTCAGTTTTTTCTGTTGACTGCGGTTTAATCCTTCATCCTTTTTCCACAATGTCAACAGCACTCAATAACAATGTCATCCACTGGTAGTAAATACAAATGCTGCTATTATAGAATTAGAACTCATTAAAATTGTCATCAAATTAACTGAACTAAAAAGCAAACACAAACAGATGGCATCATTCAAGAGGGCATATTTAGCATCTACTTCATTAAGTATGAGTTAAAAGGCTTAATATAGCACAGTTGCCTGTCAGCAAACACAGTTCTTGTGTTATATAACCCACTAAAACTCACAAATCACAAGATTTCAGAGTTTTAGTCCAAGTGACCTTTCCACCAAGGTTTGCTCCAAACAAAAGGATGGCCCTTGAATGACTGCACGGGAGATATTTCTAATGTTTTCGTTTTTATTAATTTTACTTTTCTTTTAGCAGGAAGTCCCAGTGAGATCAAAAATCTCATTTACAATAGAGACATGGCCATTGGAGTAGTCACGCAAAATTAAAACATATTAAAGTACAACATATAGAACGTGATAAACAAAAATCAAAACAGAAGAACAGCTATTCAACAGAGGGGGATCTCAAGAAGAACATCCACATGCCTCAATGACCACATTCTTTATGGTGCCCTTAAGTTAAGTTATTCCATGCCCAAGGTGCACAGCAGGAAAATGCAGTTTTCCCCAAATATGTTAAAACCCGGGGTGCATAACTGCCAGAGTTAAGACAGATTAGGGTACAGAGGTAAGCTGAAAGGATAAGATTAAAATATATACACATATATAGAGACTGGTTTCTCTTAGACAACAGAACTACTGAGAACCTTATCTTGGCCTGCCATGATGATAATGTGAAAAGGTTCAGTTCAAATGTAGTCAGATAGACGCAGTGAAAAATATGACTCATTCGGCCACACATCTCCACACCCTGAGACAAGTGTGAGATCATGTGGACAAGTTGTAGCTAATTTCCAAAATCAGTTAGGTCTAAAAAAAACCCCATCAATACAATTCCTCCCATTATGTATAAATGCACCGAACATGTTCTACAAAAAGCAGCAGTCAAGGAGTCAAACTTTGCCAGAGGCTACTGAAAACATCACATTTGGCCTAGTTTGGACCTGCATCAACACTGAGCCCTTGTCATACATAGACAGTGCCACCATAGCCAATGACCTTGTAATATTATTTTAAATTTAAACTAATGTGACTGATGTGAATAATAATAACACACTGAAGCTACAAACTGGAGGAAAGAGGAGGTGACCTTCACTGTAATATTGGGAATATCTGATTTGATGCTTAAAAAAACAAAGCTTATACATACACAACACATTATGCTTATAATGATTTGTTTTTTGTTGACACACATAACTATAAGAAGCCAACCAATGACCCAATTTAGAGAACGACTTTGATTAGCATAACCACTTTATATTCCTGAACAAAAACATCAGAAACAAACGCCTACACAATGACTCAAACTTGTCCACAGAATCATCTGTCCAAAGTCCATATGACCAATCTCACGTCTTACCCACAGTGAAGGATGAAGATGTCCCCTCCCAACCAGGCTGTGTTCCCTTGACCTGCCTTCTGCCATACGACTCCACTATAAAGGCTTTTCCCTCCACTGGAACTCAGGAACAGTCTCAAGAAACTTTACCTCCATTTCCACCAGAGGAACCTGTCAACACCATTCTGCAGAAAGCTCGGCTGCCTCTCAGGGCGAGGGCCACTAACCCCCCCCCCATATCTGTCTGGAGATGTAAGGCTACATTTTGTTAGCTTTGACAACTGCGATGTCGCTACAGAAGTTGGCACAGTCAATTATCACTGCTAAGCTAAATAGGACTTTCCACTTGATAAGTGGTCATCAGAGATGACAGCGCTCTAGTCCTTTCCGTAGTGAGCTAGGACGCAAAATATAGCAATCTATGAGAGAGAGTCCTAGTATATTCAGTCACACACCGACGCTTCCGCTATCTCACACAATTTCACAATCACATACGCACTCTCCTGTCGCACTGAATTCATACTTCCCCACTTGCACTGCACATGACAGCCAGACCAGCAGTTTCTGAAAGGCTCGGACAGGCTATTCAAACACGCTTGGCATGAAAACGCACACACACAAACTAATCGACCACACAGTTTCTGGGCTCGACCACAGCTCTCTGGGCCATCAGAGATGAGGGGACTCTCCCGTGGTCATGCTCTCCCAACACTGGAAAACCCTTCAAAGGCTTAGTCAATCTGGGAGGAACTCAAGCAAATAACGTGCAAATTGTGATGGACATCCCTGCGTGTGCTGCCCACGGGAGAGGACACGACAGAAAGGTAGGCCTGAGTTGGAAAACAATGTCCAGCAAAAACTCATTAGAGATGATGAAGATAATCCCTGCTGTGCAGTAAAAAGAACAAACAACATAAAACTCCACTCTTGCCAATAATGTGACTGACCCAACAGCTCAAATATAAAATATGAGTGTGCAGCCCATCATCTAATGTGAATTACACATTTCTGTACCCATTCAGGCTTCTGTCTCTATATCTGATTTAGTGATACTTGATTGAAACTGCCAGGTCAGCTGTATTTGGAAAGTGGGAAGAACAAAAGCCCACAGTAGACAAAGGCGGTGAGAGATGACAAAATGTAGGGCAGTAGACGGCAGCAGGCGGGAAAGACAAGGGGGTTAATAACTACTTTAAAAGGATCTGTTTTCATCTGTAGCTGCATGCTGTTTCTAATGCATTAAACACATTCCTGTACTTATCCCTCATGTATATACTGGCATGAGTCCAAGCTTCACTGCCTCCAAGTTCGCCTCGATGAGGAATTCAGACTGATGACGATGACACTAGAGCTGCAACTAACCATTATTTTCCTTATGTATTAATGTAGATTATTATTAATATTAATTGATTAATTGTCTTGTCTCTAAAATGTCTTGAAGACAAACTACCGCAGACTGCCTGATGAAGGTCTACCTTTCTTTCGACCATCATTAGGTTTGCTTGATGAAACTCTAGTTACCAAAACATCACAATAAATTGATTATTTTTACAAGTTAGACAGTGAGCAGGTTTCAGGGTGTGTCCTGCTTGTCCCTCTCCTACACCCCTGTTTTAAAATAGATGTCAAAAAATCGTGAAAATTTGTGTTAAGTTCTGTTACGTGACATTTTCAAATGTCTTGTTTTGTCCAACCAACAGTCCCAAACATGACTTTATATTAAAATGCCATTTTTAAAAAAAACCTTTTTAAGCAGAGAAGCCCAACCAGGGACAGGAGTCACAAATTAGCCTTGGCTAGAAATCCTTCAAAAACAAGACACAACACGCTCGCTCATTAAACTTTCAAGACAGGGTGCACTCCACTCCGCTGAGTGTATATAAAATACTAGACAATGTATTTGAAATACATTTGTAACCTGTCGCGATGTGTTTTGCATTGCCCCTGACAGATAATCTCATAAATAAATACATACAGAAAATTCTTGATGAAGCTCTGAATGGTGAGAAGGCATAAATTTGACTTTTTTGGCTCTATTAAATGCCTTAATTCTGTTAAGTACTAACATTTTAAAACCATTTCAGCACTGGTTGACACACTGTCATTCACACACTTCCATATGTGCCTAATTACACGTGTGTCACAGCCAGTTTTACCAGCCAAGTGTGTACAGAGAGTTGTCATAGCTTTTGCTGACCTTTGCCTCCAAGGAGACAAAGCCAGGCAAAGGTTACCTCACTTCAGTGCAATGTGTTTCAGCATGTCTGTCAGGTCTCATGACCACTGTTGCACAGAAATACTCTAAAATGTCTCTTACTTCAGATTTGATAATTACATAATAACGTCATCAGTGACAACACTGGAAAAACTCAGTCCCTCGGGATACAGAAATCATTTGGTGAAGGTTTTGAGTTCAATGTAAGACAGGGATTTTAAAATGTGAAATAGTGTGTTAAAGACCGTTATATTCAGTATAAGCGACCCATGTGTTGATACTGTATAAAATGCACACAACTAGAGATACACCACAAATTCATACAACTTCCGCAACGGCTTTACGTGTCACCGTATGGCGCAATCCCGTGTTAGCAACTGAAACTCTCGACACGTACAACACTAGAGAATTACAAAATTTCTCTACACTTAATTCAAACGTTTTAAAACTAAAGACACGTCTTATTTGTGACCCAGCTGAAGCCAAACCTTCAAGAACTTCATTATGAATTTGCTTTGTTTGACAGTGAATTCAGAGATGATGCATTCTTAACGACTTTACTTAAAACGACGTGTAAGTTACAGCAAGTGAGAATAATCGTTAAAATGGACGAAACTCTTGCTGGTTAATATATTTGACGGCTGCTAACTGTGTTACAGACAGTTTATCCTGTCTGTGTTGATGCTGAGAGAGTGTAGACAGCTGCTTACCTTTCGGGTCGCTTCTCAGGTTCAGAGACTAACAGCCATCCTGGATGCTTCCTAGTGTTCTGCGCCTGCGCGGCACACACGTCAATCACTCCAACAGCCAATGAGAAAACTGGAAAAGAAAGCATGACCCGCCTCTGATGTTAAATTGTAAACAAAGCCTTCAGTGATGCATAAATTCCCTAGGTTTTTATCTTATCATTGTAATAAGATAAGGGATAAAAAGAACAATATTTTACAATCAATAAACATAATTCTTCTGGCACTATCTCTGAGAACAGAGCTCCTATTTCAACTAAAACAAATCATTTACAAAACCTTACACACTGATGTGTAAAGATTAACTCAAAGTTTCCTGCACAAACAAAAAACTTATGCAAAAAGCAGGTTGCTGGCTTACAAATTCAGCTTCATCATATCCAGTCATGCATTAGTATTGCTGCTGAACATATCTGAAATGCAAATACAGGAATATTTGTTTACTCTCACATTGAGTTGGTCTTTCCATTACATTATAAAGTATATGTTACACACTAGTGGACAGTAAAATAAATGGGCAGTTTTAGATAAATGGGCTGTCAGGAGTAAAGCACATCTTGAACAGCAGACATGGACAACAGACTTGACCAAAGTGTTCTTCCTCTGCTCTGTGCAGACTCAGATGTTACTGAGCTCGGTCTGTGGGTGGAAGCTTTTCTATCCTGTGAATCCACAGGTTGTCACCCTGTATAGAAACATTTAGCCTTGGCTGGAGGCAGAGAATTGGATGGTGTATGGGAGCTCCTGAGGCAATACTGATAAAAGCATGAGGATACTGTTTGGGTCAGCAACAAAAATGATGTTATAGGAGCTGTGTATAAATATCTGTCACATAGAGAGTTTATAATCAATGCTGTTGTACTGAAATTGCACTGCATTTACTTTGGTACACCATAACTGAACTCTGTAAGCAACTGACAGAATAGATTACAGACAGCAAGTGATAACTAAGATGAGGCTATGTTTTTATTTGATCTCTAAGACTCTAACCACTGTGACATATTTCTCTCTATGAGCACATGATGAACTGTGAAAAACATTTGCATAACCACCATACTGCATGTGTGCCTCACAACCTCATGTGTGTGGAGCCAGACTGAACTATTAAACCACCCTCGCATATTATTTTTGCCCACACCATCATTCATTGAAGAGTTTTCAGTGTTTTAGAAATGATAACATAGTGTGGCCCAGCAGAGGGCATCACTGCACCTGCACAAAGCTCCATTAGACAGAGAGGCCTCCTTTCTTTGCCTGAACGCTTCAGCTCATGCCCTGTAATCTCACGAAAAGTACAATATTCTGAATTTTTACTAAATTGTGAATACGCTGCATTGAAGAAATGAAAATGTGCTGCTTTGTTGCTTTAATGATAAATATATACACATGAAAAACAAATAAAAGACACAAGCGTAGAGATATGTGGTAAATTGTAATGTTTAATTTGCAAAAGGTCGGATACTTGTATCAAAGAACTGTATCATCATCAGCAAACCGAGAGGACTATATTTTCATTTATTGCACAATAAGATAAAGCACATATTAGATGTATGATACCCATATAAATGACAAAACACACAAAGGGCTAACAAATATTATTTGCAAGATACCCCACCCAAATGACACACACTGCTTCTATTATATTATACATTATGCACTGCCAAATGAAGGAAATAAAGATGTTACACATGAATTCTATCAGGACAGTAAGTATTTGATATCCTCACAATATCTTGACAGAAAAAAACAGGCTAATTATTTCTGGCAACGCTTACACTGGAAAGCAGCTTTGTCAGAGTAAACAGCTGCCAAAAAACATCAGAGCACATTTTCTTACAGTGAATAATTGTCAAGCAGGTCTGCGCTTCTTTAATAAAACACGACAAGACAAAGTGTGAGAAACCACAAAACAGATGTTACCTCCGTGACATAATTTAAGGTGTGTTCCCTGCACTTTCAGGCCCCAGTGATGGGCCAGCCAAACTGCCTATTTAAGGAAAGCCACGGCCTTACAACAGAAACACTGGCTTTCAAAAGCTGATCTGCATCTACTCACAACTCTCTGCCTCATGTTTCCACACTCCACCATACAGAGCCTCCTCTAAATGTTTGGGCCCTTTTTTCTAAATAAGGCAGCCTTATCGTAGTTCCTGTCATTTCTGCCTTTTTTCCCAAACATCCCAAGCAGCGTCTGTGGCAGTAGCAGGCAGCAGCC
Organism: Epinephelus moara; assembly: GCF_006386435.1. NCBI lineage: Eukaryota > Metazoa > Chordata > Actinopteri > Perciformes > Serranidae > Epinephelus > Epinephelus moara. The sequence continues at coordinate 20,431,964 of NC_065529.1, forward strand.
TGTGCATTCTTTTGCCTTGTATGGAGAAATGGCCTGGCCTGAGATGTCTTTGTATGGGACAGGCCGCCCTCTCTATTGGCCAAGCCAGAAAGGGGAGGGACCCACCGGGAGTCTGATTCTTTAAACAAACTTTCCAGTAGGACTGCCTGCTTCCCTTCGCACTGCTGTGTTGGACCCAGACAAAAGGAGTTTGAGGGACTTCTTGATATTTCTACCTGAAGCCAAGGTGAGAGAGAAAGCTGATTTTACCACTGGGTTGCATATTATGTATACAAAGTGTTACAAATCTCATATTTTATGTGTTTAAAAAGGACTGAATGTGTAAATGATCTGAGTACAGTGGTACAATGCCCAACTGTGCTGAGAGTGAAGGGGAGCATACAGTTACAGAGAGCTTCAGTGGATCTTTGATTACAGTGACCAGATAAGCTAAATTAGAGCTGATGATCAAGGTGAAGAGAGACCTATAAAGAATATTCACCTTTGACCTGTTTGTATGCTTGTTATGCAGCTTAAACGCACTGTATGCATGTGTGTTTACTTCCATCCCATCACTACGGCACATTAGACACAGGAATTTCTGAATGCAGCTGACCCATTTAGATCTCACACACACTCCCCTGAACGCACAGGCATGCACACCTCTCATGTTGCCTTTTTATAGACGATGAAAGCTTAACTTCCACTTCACTCTCTGTTTGTTTTTGGAATTCCTGACCAGTCTTAACTTGAGTAGTGGTGACCTACTAGACCTGGAGTTAGGGTGAGGGATGGCAGCTTGACTGTTTGGTGATATCAAAGTGTGTATGTGTGTGTGTGTGATTGTGTGTTCTTGCTGGGCGAAGGGACAGAGGAGCTTTGTCATCCCGCTGGATGAAAGGGTTCACAGAGGAGCTGTGGTGGACAGAGAACAAATACGATTGTCAGTACAAGCCAAGATGAGGTACGTCAGCCAAATGCTTACGTCGCTGCAGTCTGAGCCAGTTGTTCTCTGCCTCTTTGTGAATCATTCACTCTGTGAAGAATGCGGAACATTTCAGCTGTTGCTTTTCCTGCACCTTGAAACTGTAAGTTGTGAAATAATCCCCCTTGTCAAAGACTCTATCTCACTGATTGCTTGAAACAGAAACAGAGTTAAGCACCAGTCAGCCCCTCCCAGGAGACTGTACCCCAGCTGTATCAGTGGAGCCAAACGAGAATGAGAATGTGGCATTCCTCTGTTCCCTGAAATCTTAAATTGGGAGCTAGACGCTGTTTTGTTTCCAGCTTCCTCCGCAACTGTTAGATGGAGAATAGAAGGGCACTGTGCCAACAACACTCACCTTCCAGATTTCTTCTTTTTTTTTTTCTGGCACATGAAGGGACAGGAGCCGCCAAGCAGTAGTGAAATGAAGAAAGTCTGATCCAACATGTGTCTGCACTGTGAGAAAGTAAAGAGTGTGTGCATGTGTGTGTGTGGCATTCAGAGCAAGTTAACCACAAGTACAAGAATTTCCTTCCTGTAATGTTCCTGAGAACATACAAATCCATTTTTGGTTGTAATGACTTTATGGAAATGCCACTGTGAACAATTAAGTTATTCATCAAGGTTATAAACACTGGACAGAACTGGCAGGTGATACTTAAATTTGCATTGAAAATAAAAGTTAGAATTCTGCCCTCTTGATACGGTAGCGCTCATTTGTATAAAGATAAATCGAGGAAGAAAGGTCCATATACACAACATAAAAAAATTGCTCTAAAGCAACAGGCAAAGCTGCTCAACTTCACGAGCTTTTCTGAGTGCAACCATACAAGCACAGGACATAGGACAGCATACAAGCTATTTATAAATGCTGGAGCACACTGTGCTATAAAATACACAAATGTATTTTACTGCTAAAATACAACAATGTTTTCAAATTTGGTGGTAACAAGAAAAAAATATATTTAGTTTAATATTTTATTCCTTTAATTCTGTGATTTTCTTACATAAAAATGTATACATTATATATATTATTTGAATTTGTGGCAAATGTGTTATTTATGTTCCATTACAGTCACAGAATGTCATTATATGGTTTATAATTAATTAATGTTGCTCCTTTACTTATTTAAGTGATTGGGAATTAAGGATCCTGCCTGAGGAGAATGTCTACATTATGTCTTAATTACCAGAGCCCACTGAAGATCTACACTCCTAACTTTTAATTAATTTACAAAATTGCATCTATTATCTGTCTTATCTTTAACAAACCTGATTGCAGTCGAGGAATTTTCAGTTGCTGTAATCTTTGACTGATAACATTTGAGAGGAAGTGACTTGTCTGGACATGATTAACACTCTGGGATCATCAGTAATTATAGCTTTCTAGTAGGACTAAGATGCATTTGAGAAATAGTTTTGTGCTGAGGCCAAGCCTAATGTTGCTGCCAAAAAACAAAGAAAAAAAGGGTACCTTCATATATCTACATCTGTTTGACTTTCACAGATATAAGTTTGCTAAAAAAAAAAGTACATTTCAAGGTGTAAATTAAAGACTGAAAACTAAACCTTGCATGTCAGTAAAGGGTGTGCCATCTCACAGCTCACCTGAGTAAATGATCTCATTGAGTGAGTTAGTCCCATGTTCAGTATTCACATCACCTCAGCGCCTCTTAGGGCATGATGTCATACCTCATATGTGACTAATCAGCCGCATTCACCTGCTGCCTCCTGTCCGTCCAGCCTGTCCCTCTGTCTGCCGTTACCCACTGGGTATAACACAATCACAGAACACGCATGACAAATCCTTGCAGACCTGAACGTGAGTGACAGGTCTAATTCTGGAAGGATGTGAAGTTAGCTGCAGCGTGCACTGTGGAGACATGTCGTTTTCACACCCATCACTGTACCCGACATTTAGGGAGAGTGTGATTCTCTCTCTTGAGGAAACAAGAGTGGAAAATTCTCCTGCTTGGGGAAAAAGAGAGAGGAAATATAAAAGAGCCACATGGCTGCAATGCTCCAGTTTTTGGCACTGTGAAATGCAAAATATCAAATTTAATTCATCTTTTCAAACTGATGCTGAAAACAGTCTTGTTAACAGGTGATACACCCGAGCTGTGTTGTCCCTGATGGTGCAGCATTGTTATTATTATCTAATCCATGAGTCATGCCTTCTGAATGTGTGCAGGCCCAGACCCAGCCGCCATCATGTCGAGCAAGCGTGCAAAGGGAAAGACCACCAAGAAGCGTCCTCAGAGGGCCACCTCCAACGTCTTTGCCATGTTCGACCAGTCTCAGATCCAGGAGTTCAAAGAGGCCTTCAACATGATCGACCAGAACAGAGACGGTTTCATCGACAAGGAGGATCTGCACGACATGCTGGCCTCTCTGGGTACACGGACATGTTCTAACCACATTTATGGCCACAAAAAAAATAAATGTGACTTTAAATGTGATATTAAAGGGCCACTCCAACTATTTTACAAAAATGAAGTTTAGTTTGCTCATCATGCGGAGTACTACTACTACTACTGCTGACATCATCAGGGTTATCTCAGTTTGGCCTTGGACACTACAAATTTATAGAAGAACGCTATCATAACAAGCTAGGAGTGAGGTGTTTGTAAGATATGGTCATTTATCAGGGGTAGGGGGTCAAAAAAAGATACTTTAGAGCTGCATCATGGGAAATTTAGCATCCAGTGTTACTGGAGCTAAAAGTCAGGATATCTTGGCCTGTGCAGCCTCAATTTTGACCATTCATTTTTTAGTCTCTCTTGAGTTTACAAACTTTGTGAAAAAGTAATGCTGAATTGCTAGAGTATGCCTTTAATTTCTTGTAAATTGAATAAAGAAATAAATATGTGGCTCTGAAAGGTGCCCTCTAAACTGCTGTACTGCGCTGTTAACTTTAAGGGGCACTCGGCACTCTCCTCCCTGTGATTTGGATCGGCTCCAGAATTTCATGGGCTCTTACTTGGCCCATGCCATACCTTACCACCAAGTTTCGTGAAAATTGGGCCAGTAGTTTTTCCATAATCCTAACATAATCCAAACAACCCAACCCAAAACATAACCCCTTTGGCGGAGGTAATTAGTTCTTTAACAAAATATGCTAAACGCTATTTATAGGAACAGGTTTCTACGGTATTAGCATGAAGAAACACTTCCTGGTGTTTAGTAGCCCCCAGAAAAAGCAGATACATTAACATTTACAGACATTAGATAACAGTGTTCTCTGTCCTCAGGTAAGAACCCCTCTGATGAATACCTGGAGGGGATGATGAGCGAAGCACCAGGGCCCATCAACTTCACCATGTTCCTCACCATGTTTGGAGAGAGGCTCAATGGAACGGACCCCGAGGACGTCATCCGCAATGCCTTTGCCTGTTTCGATGAGGAGGGATCTGGTGAGTCAGTATAAACAAAATACTCTATATACAGATCTCGGCACTTAGTGTTTCCGAGTTGTTCTATTGTTCCTGCTGCTGTCGCAAAGACAACCACATCACTTTGTGTTTTCCTCAGAGTCTAGCAACTACCGATAACACAGGACAGGACTTTGGTTGTTCCACTGTCTGTTATTCTGCTACTGGGGATGGTAACTGCAAAGAACTTACATTAGACGTTTTCGAGATTGGAGGAACTTTTTCATAGTTCAAAGAACACAGTTTTAAGAGCCCCCCTTTTTATGGTGTCCGCATCACAAGAACTAGGGACGATTGTAGTTCTTAGAACGCAGTTTTGAGGGTAATTTTTAGCTCCTGTTTCAGAGTCCGTACTATTCCAACTCTAGAGACACTTTGAATGACATAAGTGAACAGTGATTGGAGGAACATGAGCCATTGCAGCACTGACAGCCGCCATTTTTAAGAACGCAGTGTAAACAACATACAACACAAACAGCTCGTAATGAAAATGTGGATGAAACCAAGGACAAATCGACCAACAGTAAAGCCAATGGGGTTACTTGAGCATGTATGCGAAGGGGGAAATGCAACACTATTTTGACTCGCCCAAGAAAACAAGCCCTTGAAGGTTTGCAGTTATCAAGGGACCTCCCCAGTAGGCAGCTCTCTCAGGAAGTCCCCAGCCGTTTGATCAAAAAGTGCCTGTTGATACTCTTTAGTAACTGGGGATAGCTACTGGGGAAAACAAAAGCGATATCCTCTTCCTGTTTTGGTTGCACAATAGTTATTGCACTTCCTTTGTGCCATAAATTGAGCCTATGTTTCCCCAGAAGATTGTAAACGGTGGAAGACAGAATTGCACAATGAATGTGAGGGAACCAATCAAGATACAAAATGGTGTCATTTTTCTATAGCCATGAACTTGTGCAATCAATGTTTGCGTCTTAAAGAAAAAAATCGTGTCTATTTTGACTTTAATGGGTGTTCTCTGTGTCTAAGGTGTGATCCACGAGGACCATCTGAGAGAGCTGCTGACCACCATGGGTGACCGCTTCACAGACGAAGAGGTGGACGAGCTGTTCCGCGAGGCGCCCATTGACAAGAAGGGCAACTTCAACTACGCAGAGTTCACCCGCATTCTCAAACACGGTGCCAAAGAGAAGGATGACGAGTAGACAGAGACATCAGCTGCCTCAGGGCCCCCCGAACATACACTGAACCACAAATCAATCCCTAGCTCCTACCTTCATGGACCTTGTAGGTTTTAGAGAAAAGAAATAGGAATAGTATATAAAGTCTTTTATATAGGAGCAGAAGTGGCTATGGTGTTACAGTTATTTAGATATAAACATGTTTTTGATAGGTAGGGGCTTGGGATTCATTTGGGATCCACGGAAACATTTTGCAATACACTACTTTTCAACTTATATCATCATTGAAGGTTACCATGAAGAGAAGTGTATGTGCATCTCAGAGCTTCATGTCACTTTGACTGCTGGGTGGATGTTTGAGATGCATCAAACATCATGTACGTGTGTGCGGGGGTGTTTTTGGACTGTGCGATCCGGTGCCACATACAGTACCAGCAATGTTTACCTCTTCCTGCCAATTAGCTACAGTACCACACCTGCACAAGCACTGCAACAGGTCTCCATATCTGTAATGTTTGTATCCCTGTATATTAACAATGGATTTTAAAGAAGCGACCATTCTGATTTTGTTTATTAAAAGTGGTGAGTACTTGATGAAATGGTTTGTTGTAGAGCTTTCAGTCTAAAGTCTTTGACCCATCAGCTGGCTGTGTGTATTTGTTGAAGGATCAAGTATGTTTGTGTTGTTGAAGGAATTCAGTCTTGAATTGTTCCTCAGACAAATAAAGTAAGTTCATTCGTGCCGCTGACCACAAAAAAAGTGTATATGTATGTTTGGGGTGTTTTGAAGTCCTGTTTTCTACTTACGTCACATGCTTACATCATAACCAGCGTAAATGTTTTCCTACAAAGCAGTACACTGTACTTTACACTAGCACCATTTTTCAAAGGACTCTGCAGCTTGAGCTTTAAACAAGAGCATGAATGCACTAACCTGAATATATTTTTTTTCAATGTAAATGAATGTAACTAAGTGTTCACTACTGCAAGCAGCTATAAACTGAAGACTAAACTCAGTCATCAATTCACAAAAAAATAAAAACAATAACTCAAAGTAATGTGAATAATTTGTAGTTAGTTGGCTAAAACATGCAATAACATTAGTACAGTCCTTTACTAAGGCTTTGTCATTGGCACTGTTGGCTGCACCAACCACCAAGATGGACCATCTCCACTGTCTGGCCAAAGCGTGCTCGACTGACTCAAGTCGGGTTGCAGTGAGGTCAGATGGGCTTTGTCAACAATGTTCATAACACTAATAAAGAAGCCGTCAAAAGAGTGATGTATATTTTATGTCAGCTCAGTCCTCCGAAGAAAATGTTGGCATTGTACATTTCTGCAAACCATAAATGTGTTACATTTGTATGTTTCATTCGTATCATTCATTCATCAATTTTCCGTAACTGCTTATCCTGCTGGGGGTTGTGGGTGTGCTGGAGCCTATCCCAGCTGACATTAGCAAGAGGCAGGGTACACTCTGAACAGGTCGCCAGACTATCACAGGGCTGACGCATAGAGACAGGCAACCATTCACGCTTTCATTCACACCTACGGACAATTTAGAGTTATCAATTAACCTGCATGTCTTTGGACTGTGGGAGGAAGCTGGAGTACACGGTGAAAAAACCCACACTGACATGGGGAAAGCACGCAGGTTCCACACTGGGTTTGGAACCGGGAACCTTCTTGCTGAGTGGTGACAATGCCAACCACTGTACCACTGTGCCGGCCATATTTCAAATCAGCCCTGTCGTCAGAGAAAATATTAGCATTGTACATTTCTGCAAACCATAAATACGTTTCTGTAGTACATTCCATTTGTATCATTAAGTTTCTAAAGTGGCGTAGTTCTTGATTACACCAACAAAACTGGGCGTTTTTAGCGAGACATTGCGGCATTTCCAGCTGTGATTGTGGCACCTAAACCGGGTATTTTAAACCATAACATGATCTTTTAGTTTTTATGCCTAAACATAACCACACATTAACCACAGAGTTGTTGAAAAACAAGTTTCAACTCATCTGCTACGAAATAGTGTTCAAATGTTACTTATCTGTGATTTGCAGAAACATACAATACCAACATGTATTCCAGTGATTGGGCTCAAAGCATGCAAATAATTTAATTCACTGTGCCATTCACAAGTTACAGGCAACTTCTAAGGTGGAATGTATTCTTGGATGCTACGCTATGCACAAATCAATCAACACACCTTTAATAATATATACTTTGACCATTCTATTTGGTTTTATTGGCTCTCTTGCCTGACATTAGGTGATGAATGAATCTCCAAGCCTTTAAAAAAGGTATATAAATTTAAATTATATTAATTATGGGCAACAAGTGTACAAGTACAATAAAGTTTTTGACCACAATAATACCAGCAGGGCGGACAGAAAAATGTTCCATCGGTTCATTTACAGACACACCCTCAAGTGGGTAGCCCTTTTGTATGGGCATCCTTGCTGCACTGGGCTGATGTGCTGTGTTAAACCGAGTCAAGTTAAGCCAGCACAAGAGGATGGAAATAAAAAACCCTTACTTAACCAAAACAGTTTGGAAGAATGGTTTGTTAATGTTGTGCCCACTGGCCTTTTTCACAGCAGACATTTTGACTTCTCATAGTAGGAAATACACAGGTGTTACTAATGACATTAACAATACCTCTCTAATATAAGTATATTAAGTAATATAAGTGTCCCAGTAAGTCATGACAGTGTGACAGTGACCCAGCATGCACAATACCAGGACACTACTGTGACATGTCACAATGTCTTCCATGTAAAAGGCTATTGTGTGAAAGAAATTGTTATAACGATACAATTTTGTTCTCCAAAGTAAACTTGAGCTTTTACAGGCAACAAAAACCAATATGAAAGAGCATGTAAGAAAAACTGAACTTTTATTTCTTTGAAATGTTTATACAAAACACACATTTAAAGTTTAAGGCATATATTGCACAGACTATTGAGAAGTTTTATATATAAAAAAGGGACATCATCCCTCAGTCGTAGGTTTAAGGCACAGCAGCCAGTCATACTGCCAACGGTCAGTCATGATTCACAACATGAACTTGAAAAACATTTTTGAATGCATTTGGCTGTAAGAAAACTACATAGTTTGAGATAAAGTTCATGCCAATACAAAAAACAAAACAAAAACAAAAACATGACCTTGAAAATATTTACACGCATCATCACATTGTCTGATCTGATTGGAGCATCATGTTGCATCTAAAAATCACATAGAAACCTTGCTATTAAAAAGAAAAAAACCCCCACATGCCTGCCTAATCTTTAGCCAGCCATTTCCAGTATCTAAACCGATAAAGGTGTTGTCACAGTGGCATGATGTAGTATGAACAATAAAATATTACTTTAATACTTAGTATTCTACATATGACCCAAGCCTGACATGATCTGTGTAAATTGAGGTATAAATGCACATCAGTCTAGTGAGTACCTGTAACAAAACAAAAAAAACCCAAACTCCTCTAGTGACGTCCACAGCGCATTACTGGCAGTGAGAAGGGACAAACAAAATAGAAGTGGAAAGAGTTGATATCAGCCGTGACGTTTTCGCAGGGTCTGTGCTCAGCAGTACTCTGACCTGACATCAGACAGACATTCTCCTTCTGTCCAACTCCTTGCACATGTAAATTGTAACCGTTATAACCAACCACAGCTCAAGACACTGGTGAACAAGACAGTATTGAAGATTTGATGCACAATCCTGCTAAAGTATTATTCACATCGGAACTCCTCCACATGACGCTACTGTTAATAGATGCCCTGATGGCATTCAGCCATATATCGTGGATTATGCTACGACAGTTTCATGGAAACTACAGCTTTATGAATGATTAGAAATCTCTAGAAACCATTTCTAAACACAGGTGGAAAGCACTGATGAGGAAAAACTTGGATTTTTATGCTGGGAAGGAAACCCCCCCGAGCAAATTCCAGCTATTTCAGTAAATGTGCTACATTTGCGTTGCCTACACACTACATGCATCAATTCATCTTTGCACTAGTAAGACATTCAGGTTTGAAATACACAGACCAAATCATAAGGCCCCAAATTGACAGGGAAATCTGAATAATTTTATCTCTACCAATGTTTAAAGTGAATTCCCACCACAGAAGATAAAAGGCGCCAAGTCTTGCAGCAAGTGTAACGTTTCAATCCAGGAGCTGTGAGAGCTTGATGTCATCAGATCGCCAAGCTGCTCACCTCTCAACTGAAATCGATTTCTGTAACAGATCCAATGTGACCCTCTCCCCTTCGTCCTATATCAATAGCCCTCCCCCCCCTCAACTACAATCCCTGAAAGTCGCACACAACTGATCATGGTCGCATAAAGTGACGGACATGACTGCCTCGCCTTTGGCTAAAACACAGAAAAGATGTTTCTATGGCAAACAAAGAAACACGTGGTACTTGAGCGCATGTGTTGAGTGGCAGAGAGGACAATTCATCAGGGCCAATGAATCCCCTTAGCTATAAAAAGACAGGAAGACAGGAAGGAGGGGCAGGATGGAGACAGACACATTGAGGCGAGTCATTCAGTCAGGCTCGCTGCAGTACAATCAATTCCCCTTCTGCTCAGCTCCGAGGGAAAAAGAGAGGGAAATATGCTAGAGAGAAAACCAGACCAAAATCTGCATTACTATGATGGTGTTGCTCTGTGTGGAGGATTAAAAAAAAAACCAAACACTCATGTCCTCCTTTTTTATCCTGGAGGGGAATGGATGATAGGCAGCCTAGCCAATGATATCAGTGTCTTTTGTACATTCAATAAAGTCCAGTACTGCTACTGAAGAGGCTAACTGCTGGTCCTGAAAATGATACCAAAGTACACTGTGTACAATTAAGGGATATTTCCTCCTCATCCATTATCTGTCACGTGGAAAGAGATTTGAAAAATCGGCATCAAAAACTTTGTACAATACATTTACTCTGCTCTGTCAGGAATGTTCCTTGTGAGAAATGACATCAAAGTGTTCTTACCAGCAGGTGTCTCCATCAAGAACAGCATATTTAAACGATAAAAAGTTGCTTTAAACAGCAAGTCTCTGTAACACCCCGTAATTGTTACTTCATTGTGTCCCAGATCTCGTTCCCTGTATTCTGCAGGCACAGGCATTGATGACAAAAAGGGGGCCTGGTGACGAAGATACATTCTCCTATATACAGTGTTGTCCAGCCAACAGGAGTGTTTGGCCTCTCTCCTCCGCAGAAATATATATATATATATATATATATATATTTAAAAAAGGTGCCAACTTCCAGCTCCTAGTTCACAGTTTCACTCACTGTGTGCAGGCTGTGCTGAGGGCCCCACACTGTGGTGATGGGGGTCTTTACAACTTGAAGAGAAGTGGGTTGCCTGGTATCAGCATGGACCATGCTCCAAACACTGGGCACCACTGCTGTGTTTCTCTGTGCACTACTATTTATACTGCTACTGCTGCTGCTGGTGGAGGAGGAAGGCTGAAGAGGAGCAGTGAGGTGGGAAGCAAGGCCCAGGAGAGGTGTAACTGTTGGCATAGAGGAGGATGTTGGGGCTGAAGTAGGGAGAGGAGTTGGAGTTTGGGCAGAGGCAAAGACTGGGTTGTGAACAGGGGCTGGAGACGACGCTGTGGTTAAAACTGGTGGTGATGGACATGGAACTGTGACTGGGATTATGGGGGATTTGTGGAACGGCAGGTAAAGAGGGACTCCTCTGGGGTCTGTGAAAGAGGCGATGGCTGGAGAACGAGCAGCTGGAACAAGCGCTACGGTGTGGGGTGACGCCTGGCTTGGAGCAGTGATGGAGGTGGGACTTGTGGCTGGGAGGACTTGTGATGGCAACGAGACTGGCCTTGTGGCTGCCACTGACGCACTCGTAGGACACACGGTGGGCAGTGGAGCTGGAACTGAGCTTGTGGCTGGAGCTGGGGTGAGGGCTGGAGCAGCAGCTGGTTTCTGGGAATTCGGCTGTCCTAAAACTGAGGCAGGCACTGGCACTATGGTTGGCAGATGGGCTGGGGTGAGCTGAGTCTGGTTTGGGCTGGAGGCTCTGGCAGTGTCCTTCTCCAAGGGACTCCAGATGACTTTATTCATCGGGAGAGGAGATAGCCTTGGGGCTGGGACCAAGACTGGAGCTTGGACTGGACCAGAGGCTGCTAAAGACAGAGGCACTGGAGCCTTTACTGAAGTTACAGCTGACGCAGGAACAGCCATAGCCTTCTCCATCAGACTCTGCACCCTGGAAGGATCCATGACTTGCTGGCTGTCCTCTGGAGGCGGTGTAGGTCCCATGTCACTACCGTAAGCACTGCACTGTGCCTCCACTGATTCAGTCTTTACAGCCTCTGTAGGTCTGTTCTGGCTTTCCTGGAGCCTCTTCTGATTCTCCTGCTCTGCTGCCCTCTGAAGAGCAGCGTCGACCAGGAGCCTCAAGTCGCTGAAGTCCTGGCTGGGGAACAGCTCGGGAGGAGTTGGGGGAGGCGTGTTGAAGAGACCACCGGTGGGGCTAGCTGCCATTGTTGTGCTGGTGAGACAAACCGTATTGACCCCCTGCTCCTCTGCTTCTCTCAGCAGACTTTGTGCATCGAGCTTCATCAGCGCCTGCACCGACCCTTCCTTACCAGGGTAGCCCGCTCCTGTCAGAATAGCCGTCGCTGTGCTCCCAAGGAGACTGAGGTCCAGTGTAGGGGCAGAGCGGATGACAGACGGGCGTTGTTGAGATGAGGAGGTGGAAGAGTTGCTTTCTGGAGAGCTGGCTCCGCCTCCATGAGACGAGTGGCCTTCACTTTTACTGCCAACCTTGCGGGAGATAGTAAACTTGGTGGGATCTTTGCCATCTTTGCGGAGCAGGTCAGGGAGGAGGCGGCGACGTGCATTGATGAACCAGTTACATATCTGGGAAAAGAGGAGGAAATTCTGATATAAACAGACCTGATCGCAGCTGCTCTCATGGATGTTTTACTTTGATAAAAGACAACCAGAAGTCAGTCAAAGAGATGCACTTTTACATTATTCTTTTGAGGGCCTGCACTGATATCATTGCAACACTTTGATTCATCTTTTACTCAACAGCTTCAGTCACCCTCAATTAGCCGGATCCATAACTCAACTCTTGCATCACATTCAAGATCTAAAAATGATCCGAGGCCTGTGATTTTAATAACTGCCTACACATTTTTCTTCATCTGTCTGCACGAGGCCTTACTTACCCCCTCTAGTGGTTCAGCCTCCCACACAAGGAAGAAAGAGTGGGACAGACAGAGATGAGAGCCCTCAGACAGCTGGCAATAATGAAGGTCTGAGCTCAAATATGCTGAGCCACAGAGAAGCCAGCCAAATGCATTCCACTGAACTGACTACATAACAAGGAACTCTGCTGCTGCTGCTGCCTCATGCTGGTCTTTAATGCCTTCTCTAATGCTGCCTCTCTGTTTGTGCGTGCCTACATGTTGAGAGGGAAAGAGGAAATGTCTACTACTGATGCAATGAAGTGAAAAGGGAAGGCTGGGAAAGTCTCAATCTCAAGCAGCAGTGTGGCGATACCATCTGATTGTTGTTTACTAGTTTGCTGTGTTGGTTGAAAAGCTGGTCGCAAGTGTTGGTAAAAAGTAGTATCAGTGTCGTGTAAAATCAAGAACTGATAGCACAAGAGTGAGAATCACGAAAAAGGTATGACTGTAGTTTAAACACCTTTCTTGTGTGCAGCAATAGACTTTATAGTGATAAATTGAGTCTGGTGTGCAGGTCACGAACAGCCTTTTGTGCAGTACAAATATTAGCAGTAGAAAATAATATTCAGTATCAAAGCTACCTTTATTGAATTGAAAGCACTGCTTCTGATGTAAAAATGTCAAAATGAATACACAAAAGCTTTAAAAAAAATTCAGATAAAACCTGTAAAAGCTTAGATTTATGTGTATACTCTATCAAAAACAAATAGAAAACGTGAAGACAAATGAAAATGTCAAAGTTGATCATCTCTACTTAAGAACAGGAAACAAATCCACCAGAATGCAGAAACAATGTGCTCCACAAGTGTCATTTCCTCTGTTAAGTACTGAGTGCTTCTGGGAAAACAAAAAAATGTATACACTGATTAAAAAGCCACTCCTCACCTGCAGCACAGAGAGGTTGGTCTGGCCCGACAGACTGAGTTTCTCCTGCTCAGACGGGTAGGCGTTGAAGCGGTGCTCGTACAGCCAGCTCCGCAGGATCTGCACCGCCTCCTTGGGCAGGTTGCCGCGGCGACGGCGCTTCCCAAAGAGCCCCCTTCCTGACAGGTCGAGCGGGGAGCCGTCATCACTGTCCGACACAGCCGAGGAGTGCTCCTGCTCCGGGCGATGCTCTTCTTCCAGAGCTGAGGAAAAAGGAGGTGTGCCGTCAGTCACGTTCAATCAGTGTGTCATTCAATCATCCTGTTTATATCAAATCTGCTAATCACCAGGTATACAGACGTAGTTCTTTGTGTTTATTTTATGTGTCTTTATTTTGCCTGTTATGAAGCATGAGAAAGGGAGAAGATCACATCTTGCATGAGCGGCCATACATTCACTCAGGCCTTTGCAGGGTTTGGTTTGATCTACTTTTATGCACAAAATGAAACCTAACTACTTCTTCACAATACCAGGAGCCAGTGAGCAGAGGCTGGGCCGAAAACTAAAGCAGTGGTTTGTACTGATTTGACACTAAGCAGTGAACAAGTGCACAAACCTCCTCAGTTACTTTCAACCTCATAATTTTACCCAATTTAAAGTGAGGTTTGCATAAGCTTCGCGGTCTGAACATATTTAAACAATGGCTTTGAGGTTTGAACTTTGTTGTGGGATTTTTTTTTGTGTCAGTCTATGGTTGGCCACTGGAGAGAATCTCCCCTCAAAATGGAGCATGCCTGATCCCAGGGGTGGGCCACAGAATGCAGTAAATGTCTTTCTCTGAGGCTGGGTGAAACCTGACCCCCGGGGGCAGCGCCTGTCTTCACAAAGAAGATTGTGTGCATATCAACATCACAGTAGCCACTGGCCCAGGAACCTATTGACCATGCAAAGGAGGCCGTTTTCACCTCATGCCACTTCGGCTCAAGACTGCTGGAGTAGTTGACAAATCTTTTGAATTCTGCATTCCTTGTCAATGAGGGAAGTCCTACACCAAGCAAGAAAATTGGGGGGAAAAAAAATAAAAACACACAAATGCAAATTCAATGCAGTTGCCCTGATTTCTGTAAATGAGCCTCGCTTTGCCCCTAAAATTATTGTTTTAGAGCAGGGCTGGGCATTGTTGATTATCGATTTCTACTGTGACCTAATGATAAATTTGTGTCATGATTCACCTATTGGACAAATTGTTCTTCTAAGTAATGATTCTTTGCAAACAAAGCTAAAACATTAAGTTTGTCGAGTGTGCTGTCTGATATAATACAGCCACAGAACATGATTAATTACACTAGAGCTGCAACAATTAATTGCTTAGTTGACAACTATTGAATTAGTCGCAAACTAATATGATAATCAATTGATCAGTTTGAGTGTTTTTTTAACTTAAGAAAGTAAAAATCCTCTGATTACAGCTTTTTGAATGTGAATATTGGCGGTTTTCTTTACTCTTCTATGACATTAAAGTAAAAATCTTTGGGTTTTGGAGAAAACAAGACATTTGAGGATGTCATTTTGGGCTTATATCAACATTTTTCGCCATTTTCTGACATTTTATAGTCCAATTAATTGTTAAAACACTCAACAGATTAATCAACAAAGATAATAGTCATTAGTTGCAGTCCTACATTAGATTGAACATCACTTTTTTTCCAATTCGATTTTGCTTACATTTGCCAGAAACATTCCTATTCAATCATACCATCCATCTCTGTGTTAAAACTCTTGAGACTGCAGTAAAATGTTAACAATTTCTGCATCAAATCAAGTCTAATATGGTCTAACTGAGTCTAAAAATACTAAAGTGTGTAAAACCAGTATCCCATTAATAAGCCACACTCATGGTTGACAGACATCCCTGGCTATCCTTACTGAGAGAAAGGATGTGGCCCACAACAAAGTTACACCCCCCCCCCCCCCCNCCCACAACAAAGTTGCACCCCCCCCCCCCGCTCCACAGGATCATTGGAAAGACATTTAAAGATTTATCAGACTATTTACACCCATTCAATGTGGGATTCATTTGATCAAACAGCCAGGACAGATTTCAGACAGATGCAAGCTTAGTACATTATGTCACATCAGCACGAGCTACGTGAAACATGTCACAGACAGGCAAACTGACCAACTTTTTGTTTACTAAAGGTCTACTAACAATGTGGTAAATCTGTGCGAAGGAAAAGTGGTGTTCACATTTAGAATATGTTTTAAAAATGAGGTGAAATGGTGGTAAAAGTTAGTTTGTAGACTCGACAGTGGAGTAAACTTCACAACATAGTCAGTCTCCAGTTGAGAATTTGAATCTGACCGTTAGAAACGCCACCAACGCTACTCACCGAACATCAACTTCACAGAGCAGCTCGCTTTGTCAAAGTGATAACGTCATACTCGGTGAAATGATGTCCTCGACAAAGCCTCTCGAATAAAGCTAAATGTTACCTTCAACCGACACAAACCGAGGAGCTACTCTGTAAATTAGCCATCTGGACCCGCACAAAGGAGGCAGGCAGGAAAGCACAGCCTCCCGCATGTCACGCCGCCAGATGGACACCATGCCTGCCTCCAGAGATAACTAGCTGGCTAGCTGTCCCTCCAAATTTGAGCACAAACACACGCTGCATTTGCTCGCGACAAAAAGCCCGCATACCAGGCTAAAACCAACAGCGAAGACACAGCGGGCTCACAGGCAGACACTTATAAACGTGCACGGCCGTGATAAAGAACACGACACGAGTGCTGCTCACCTCGTTTGAATGCTTTCATTCTTTGTTGATGGCTTGCTTGAAAACACGCAGCTGTCCAAGTTGCTTGCTGTACAAAGCGTGCCCGCGAGCCAAGCGATGGTTGACACAACGGCACTTTCTTCCAAGAAGCTGAAGGTGTTGCGCTTTTTTCACCGACTTAAATGCCTCGCTTTTGGGGTTCTGCCGCACGGAAAGGTTTCACCGGAGACTCCGTTTCCATCGCACTCCTCGCTTTCTGCCAAGATAAATGTTTTCTGTTTTGTGTCGCTTGTTCCTTTTTACCTGCACGCAGCAGCGCCAGCTCTTTGCCAATCTTGACAGTCGGAGCTGAGATGATCCCGCCTCATCGACAGCTGTCAGCCAATCACGAGCCTGCACTGCGCCTCCTGGGCCGCTGTCAGCCAATCAGGGCGCTCCGCCAGGCAGCAGACGGGCTCCGTGTAATTGTGACTGACGGGAGAACCATTTCATTCAAAGTACAGCGCAGTCATTGAAACAATGTTATTTTCTCGACGCGGTTGAAATCCCACATCGACATCGACACACGCCAGAGTATAAATAGCACCGCAGTCATCTTCACAACCATTGTCGTCGTTTTCATCCATGTGTGCGTGACACAGATACACACTGTGGAGAGGCTTTACGTAACGCTGTGCAAAATGTTCTTGTTACATAAATCATAAGCGTCGAAAGCGTCCGCTGGTGTGCGCATTTCACTACTTCACAGCACAATTAACCGAGTTACTTCGACTCACACCGCCTGCAGTCACGTCTGATGTGATATTCAGACATCAGATCTACAGTTGGTTTGGCTCCAGGCGTGTGGGGCTAATACGTGCTGCTGCAGAGGTGTTGTGATGCTTTGATTCCTCAGAGTCTCAGGGAGACACCTCGGGCCGCATGAGCTGCAGAGATCAGATTTTAAAAATTAAGTTACTGCAAATTAGCATCAAACAAAAGTAGCGATCTGCCTGTTGTACCCAAATCTTAATTATGTGTCCAGATTTGTGTCACAGTGTGCTCTGGGGCTGGAGAGGGGAGGGCAAAGCAAGAGGAAAAATGTGCATGTGATTGACACAGATTTGAAGTTATTCACATCCAAATTTAGCAGGTTTTGAAAAGCAAAATGCAGGATCAGAAACATCTCGTTAAAAGTGAGCAAACATCCTCAAAACAGTAATCAAATACAGCCATGGTGAACTTTTTGAGAAAGTATCGTGTGCGTTTTATTGAATGTTACGTCTCTCCATTATACATTTGAACAACCTTGAAATAGTATAAATAGATCTACAGCATTGTAAAAGATGGAGTTTCTCAGTCTGGTCTATTTACAGAAGACAACTTTAAGAAGCACAGGGGGGGAGAAATGCAAGATTATTAGTTTAATTTTAATATCAAAGAACCCTTTTACTCAGTATTGCACATGTACTTTAAATGTTACCAGAGTATAGTGACAAGAATCTAGGTAAATCTCATTTTTTAGGAACAACACACACCCTCTCACTCACTGACTTTGTCTCAAACAATACAAGCCTTTTATACGAAACCCCCACAGCCCCTGACATACACACAGCCTATAGAGTATTACACTGAACACATCCTAGTCTTTAAAATATGTGCTTGCTTCATAAAATATTTGTTCTAGTATTTTTACAGACACTTTTTGCTATATCATATCTCTTGTGGAAACAACTCAGCCCCTCACCCCTTCCCCAATTTGATGCCAGACTCAGGGGAACAAAGCACAGATGCTAATGAGCTTGTTTTTTCTTTTCTTTCCAAGCAGGCCTTTGGACTACTGTATGGGAGTGGATTCACTGGTGTCACAGCTAAGGTATGCTTCATCCTAGGATTAAACTGTCTGTCTTATGGAAGCCTATTTCAACCTGTGTGATGAAAAAAAGATCACTTAAGTCATTATGAGAAACTTTCTCAAAATAATGAGTAACTTATAATTACTCAGTACTGTTTCTCATTATTACAAGATATTGAGTCAATATTTCCAGTTACTACTCCATTATTTTGAGATAGCAACTCATGATTTTGAGAGTTATGTTATTTTCAGATACTAAGTCATTACTTAAAAATACTAAGTTACTAGTATGAGATAATAAGTCATTACTTTGAGACAAGTAATTAATTTTGAAAAAGTTTCTCATGAATTTGAGTTACTAACTTGTGATTTTGAGAAAGTCTGTCGTTATTTTGACATACTCAGTTTTTATTTTGAGAAATCTCCTAATTTTTGAGATACAAAGATACATTTGAGATACATTTTAAGATTTTTGAAGATATTAAGTCATTTATTTGAGATAAGCAAGTAAGTATGAGAAAGTTTCTCATTGTTTTGAGTTACTAACTCATTATTTTGAGAAAGTAACTCATTTCTTTGAGATACAAATTTGTGATTATGAGAATGTTTCTACTTATTTTGAGTTACTAACTAAAGTTTCTAGTTATTATTACTAGTTATTTTGAGATACCAAGTCATTATTTTGGGAGTAGTTATTTTGAGATACTAAGTCATTATTTTGTGAAAGTTTCTAGTTATTTTGAGATACTAAGTCATTATTTTGTGAAAGTTTCTAGTTATTTTGAGACACCAAGTCATTATTTTGTGAAAATTTCTAGTTATTTTGAGTTGCTAACTCTTTATTTTGATAAAGTTTCTAGTTATTTTGAGATACTAAGTCATTATTTTGTGAAAGTTTCTAGTTATTTTGAGATACCAAGTCATTATTTTGTGAAAATTTCTAGTTATTTTGAGATACTAAGTCATTATTTTGTGAAAGTTTCTAGTTTTTTTGAGTCACTAAGTCATTATTTTGTGAAAGTTTCTAGTTATTTTGAGTCACTAAGTCATTATTTTGTGAAAATTTCTAGTTATTTTGAGTCACTAAGTCATTATTTTGTGAAAGTTTCTAGTTATTTTGAGTCACAAAGTCATTATTTTGTGATAGATTCTAGTTATTTTGAGTCACTAAGTCATTATTTTGTGAAAGTTTCTAGTTATTTTGAGTTTCTAACTCTTTATTTTGAGAAAGTTTCCAGTTATTTTGAGATACTAAGTCATTATTTTGTGAAAATTTCTAGTTATTTTGAGTCACAAAGTCATTATTTTGTGATAGATTCTAGTTATTTTGAGATACCAAGTCATTATTTTGTGAAAGTTACTAGTTATTTTGAGATACCAAGTCATTATTTTGTGAAAATTTCTAGTTATTTTGAGTTGCTAACTCTTTATTTTGAGAAAGTTTCTAGTTATTTTGAGTCACTAAGTCATTATTTTGTGATAGATTCTAGTTATTTTGAGTCACAAAGTCATTATTTTGTGATAGATTTCTAGTTATTTTGAGTCACAAAGTCATTATTTTGTGATAGATTCTAGTTATTTTGAGATACTATGTCATTATTTTGTGAAAATTTCTAGTTATTTTGAGTCACAGTCATTATTTTGTGATAGATTCTAGTTATTTTGAGATACTAAGTCATTATTTTGTGAAAGTTTCTAGTTATTTTGAGTCACTAAGTCATTATTTTGAGAAAGTTTCCCATTGTTTTGAGGTACTAATTCTTGATTTTGAGTTTCTGGTTATATAGTCATTATTTTGAGAAAATTAGCTTTTTCTTAAAGAGAGAAATGAAGTCTTTTTTAGGATAAGTAACTCATTTTGAGAGTTTTTCATTATTTTGAGATACTAACCCAGATGAACCCAGAGTTTCTCATTGTTTCGAGATATTAGGTCATTATTCTGAGAAAGTTTCTAATTATGAAGACTTATGGGGTCTTTTTTTCATCACACTGGCATATATGTGCTTCCATGTAGTATATTCTCTTGTAGCCTCTACTGATCATACTTTTTTTCTCAGCCCTGGAATGCAGAGAAATGCATAAAACAATCTGAAAGGGTAGCTACACTTTATATAATGTGTGATGTCAATCCTTTTTTAGAGGTAAAAAGTAAAAAGGTACATAGATATCAAAGAAGATATGGTACAATTTGGATCATAGCCACCCTGTAAATAATTAATTGTATTTCCTCTTGCTTAACATTTAAACTTTTTTCCTTGCATTCATGGATGATAATATTCTACCAACTGCACTGTTGTGATTGAAGGAGGCACAGTACAAGCATTGAGAATCCACTTTACTTCTCAAAGTGAAGCTTTACCAAAACAGACCGCTGCTTAAGCAAATGCTGATACTATGACAGTTTTGACTTTAAAAGGCCAGATCCATCAAACCTATATGGGGGACCATTATCACCCTCAAATCAATGGCTTTACAGCAACAAAACCCCCCACAGTGCAGCTGTTTGGATCATGGATAACTCTACCCAGGAAATAGACCTAGGTGTGTCCCAGTGATATCTGTGTGTATTGGAGGGAAGCCTTGTTTAAATGTATGAGGTGAGCTCTCTTTTCTCTCTTTAAGTCTGTCACTGACATATCTTGGCATTTTACTCATCCAAGTTTTAGCGGGCTGGAAAAACATCACTTTTTCAGTTTGTGTTGGTGAGATCATAGAGCAACTTTCTCTGTGTTCCTGCCCTCCTTCCCTCAGCGTATGCGAGATGCCACATTGTATTTGATCTGCGTTCAAGTGAGGCAGGCCTGCGGTTTTGTGTGAGGAATGGTGACAGCAGGGTTGGGGCCTGAAAATGTGGCAAATGGGGAAAAAAAGGAAAATGATACGTTATGAAATTGTTTTAAATGTTAAAAATATTCTGGCAATAGTTGCATATGGGAAAGATTTAAATCTAGTTGGTGCAATATATTGCCTTCAACCTACGTTGTTGACACAAAAATTATCCTTGAGACTTATTAAGATTGAATATTCTAATAATATCCATGACATAAATCATTCACAATGTGTTAATCACAATCTGTCTGAACACCGAGACATCACTAGCTCACTTCAGAAAAACAACTTGTCAGACACACAACTTTTTCCTGGCAGTCAAAAATCAAATCAAGCCAACGACGGCGTTCAAGTCACATAAAAGGCCTTCAGGTGCTAACGATGCTATCCACCCCACTAAAATGGAGGGGGGCATTGACAGCAACCAGGGAACAGACTATTGACACCCCTGAGCCATTTTCCTTGCTGAGTGTCACCCCCAGCCGGCAAACACAACAGACAAACAAAGACCCGCCATCAGGAGAAAGCTCTTGCCGAGATAGAGAGAGAATAGTGGTCATCGGGCTTTTCCAATTCAAAGCCTCAGGCTGCATTTTTGGGTCACAGTGGGTGAGGAAGAGGCATTGCAGCAGCCGAAGCGATGCAGTCTCAATGGTTTAACATAACTAATTAGGGAGGGGAAGTTAGGTTTGCTTACCATTTGGGGGAAGAAACCAAATGTGAGTGGAAGACAGGCAAACAACTGCGGTTGAATGTAAGGCATGTCGGGATTGACTTTATGGTTGGATGTGTACTTTCTGAGAGAAATCCTGACTCACAAACCCAAGAGGCCTCTTTGTTTTGGGAACTGGCTTCAAATGAGACAGAGGAGTCTGTAAATATGTGTAATCCACACAATGTGTCCCCGTAATGCAAAAAAGGGCAGGGCTGCATGTTGTCTTATAGAGAGAATGCCTTTTCATTGTATGCATACTACACTGTACTGCATCTTGGATTGAAAATTAACCACTGTTGCCCTCTAGAGGTCAGAAATGAAAGTTTGCGGGCATGTGCATATGAAAATAACAACCCTGTAATACATGTGCTGTGGCTACACTCCACTCTATTTTTACAGTAAGCACTGTTACTGTCGAGCTCCCTGCTGCTGACATTTAAATACGTCAGATGAATTAGAGACGGTGAATTCATCTTTGGCTTATGCAGTCTTCCTTAAAGAAAAAAAGCAAGCAGCATTTAATAAATGATGAAAACACAAAGACTAATGTATGCAATGCTTTAATTAAATATTTTTTCTTTGAATAAAAAAGTGCAGGTACTTTGGATGATGTTCAATGAGGGGAAACAAAAATGGTAACAAAGAACTAAGATTGATTTTTGTTGAGTGATGGGAGGCAAAATAAATCATGAATGCTTTTGGAAACATAGTATAAAAAAATAACAGCAAGACACGTGTCCTAACGTGTGTCCCCACCAAAAATACCTCTGCTGCATTACTTCAGTAAAAGCCCTAGATTCATTTGAGATGTGCGAGTTGAGTGCTAAGTGAGGTTAATAAAAGCACTTAAAGAAGCATTAAACAAACAGATGGGACAAAAAAATACCTTGACTGAAATATTGACGCGTCTGCGTTTACAGCACAAACATGAAAACCAACCAACGTTAATGGGACAGAGAGAAGCAGAAGAGATTTCTTTTTTAAAGTTGAAGACATTTTCCTTACAAAGAAAACAATAGTGAGTAATAGTGGCCGCTGACATTCTGACTGAAATAGAGATCCTCATGCTCGGTCGTCATCGGTATCGGGATGTGCTTTCATTAAAAATCATTAAGAAACTAAACTTTACAGATTCTCACCAGTGTTTAAAATCTTTGACACAAGAACATTTTGAAGGACACACACAAGAGTTAATTGTTAGGAACTATATAAACACCCCTTCAAATCTGACTCTCAAGTTTCAGCATACCAAAAATATTCAGAATAACCAGATCTAAATGGATTTTTATACAAAACAAAGGATGAGTAAAGTAAACAAATAAATACAAGGAAGACATACATAGGTGTGAGTTTGTGGTGTGTGAGTGCAGTGGATGTAGTGTGCGCAGTGTTATGTGTGTGAGTGTGTGATGGCCACAAGGCGGTGTTGTGCAAAGCTACAAGATGGCCAATGATCTGGGAAGAGAGGAGGACGATGGGAGACAGAAGAGAGAGTTTGCCTTCTGTCCACTTAATAGATCTTATAGCCAAGATAGAGGAACGTTTAAAACAGTCTTCATATAGATTCTTTAGGATATAATCGTCATAATAACAATACCTTCATTAACAATTTTATGATATCAAGAGTAGTAACAAGAAAGGACAAAGTTCATCAGCTGAGGTTTTCAATGGCAGCCTCAAGTGAGGAGTCTCCTGCTTCAAAGTCTGTCAAGTCCACCAAAGTTCCATTTCTCTGCTTCTGTTGTGTTAAATAAGTGTTTGATGCCACCAGGACCAGCCTATAACTGTATGTGTGTGTCAAAAATGCCCAAATCCACACCCACCCCTATCTCTGAGAATTTCATCTCTCCTCCCCCCACCTCCATCCAGCTGTACTCAGAGTAGCTCATTTGCATTGCAAAAGTTTTCCTCTCCTTTTTCCAGGTATTTCAGTGATACTTATCTGTCCTTTGATCCGACCCCTATTTCCTTCCCTCTCACTGTCTCTCTCAGAGACGAGTCTGGGCCTCGGGGACATAGATTTCGATGCTGTCCGCGCTCTCTGTGGCGGAGTTCTGGCGAAACGAGGCGGCCTTTTTAGCAGCCAGTAGACGCTTGCGAGCCTCATGTCTCTGCTTCTCTGCTGAAGCCGAAGAAGAGGTGGATGAGGAGTCTGCGCTCTTCTCGCGGCCCAGCGATGGTCGTCCCTTACCGGGCTTCTTTGACGCTGGAGTGGTCTCCTTCTCCTCGTCCTGTGGTGTGGAAGCGATGAAAAGTGACAGAGAGAGGTGGGGAGTGGGAGAGAGCAAGGTGCGAAAGGAGAGAAGACAGATACAAGACAGTGAGAGGATGTAACATGGAAGCCGTCTTCAGGAGGTTCTATTAGTCTAGGCAGGTTTGGCAGACAGGACTTTGACAGAGACATTATGACAGTGCTGATTGTTTTCATTAAAGCTTAAAATAACATTCAGAGCTTTCAGGTGATAGACAGAAAAACATTGACAGAAAGACATCTGGTAGAAAACAGACAAACATTGAGAAAAAACAGTCATTTATATGACAATTTTTGAAGACATGAAATGGTAACATGAATTGATGGCCACATAGGATCAAACTTAAAGCACGATAAAGGGATCACAAGACACACAGTCAAGCAACATAAAGCAAGAGCACCTCAGCTGCAGATCCATAAACTTGACACAGACAAACACATAAAGACAAACCATAGACCAGAGAGACACAGAGAGAGAGAGAGAGCTGGAGACGACAGACACACAAACACAAGCCGAGACATTTAAACAGAGACGGAGCAAAAGCAAGACTGCATTCTGTCACATGAGCCAGTGCATCTTAGCCATGCTCCACTGCAACCAGCACATCAGGAAGTGATGCATGCATGCTCAAAGCAGGGCTTTACATTTAAAAACACACCAACAACAGCCCTCTTTGAGATTATTTTTTCCATGCATGCCTAAAGGGATCTCTCTAGCCCCTTTGTATTGGACAGGGAGGCCCTGTTAAGAGTTCATCCCACGCAGGGGGAAGTCAAATGGGGAGGTAAAAAAGAGTGGGAGAAATGGTGGTGGTGGTGGGAGGAGAGAGGCCGGTTTCGGCGGCTTTCCTACCCCAGCCAGGGCACTGGGCAGCAGGGGTGGGAAGTACCTTCCGCTCAGGGGGCGACTGGGCAGCCGCAGACGGCATGGGCTGCCAGTCATTGGACTTGAGGTGGTAGAGCTCATCGAACTTGAGGCTGATGTCCTCGATGGAGAGCTGCAGCAGGTCCCAGAAACCTGCCAGGTCCTGGGCGGTGGGCCGCGGGTTGGCATTCACATTCTGACCAACAGAGGGAGAGGGGAGTGAAAATGAATGAACAATCAATGAATGATGAGGAGAGAGGACACAGTCAGTGTGTAGAATGTCAGAAATACAGTATATTAGAGAGTAGAAAAGCATAGCAGGGTAGGGGAAAGGTTGTATTTATGAAGTCATTTCACACAAGCCAGTATGTATAAATCTTTGAAACCAAGATGTAAAAAATTTGTTAGGTTTGGAGTGGGTAGTCTGAGCCCATTACCCCACTACTATGTTACTACACGTGTTGCTTATTATTCAGTGCACATACTGTACTGCTGTGAAAACGACATTTAATACTCAGCATACGGGCCTTGGCCTTGGATAAATCAGCTTTTAAATGGCTGTTTGGCCTTGAAGTAGCACAAAACACAAAACACAGAGATGCCTGAGTCTACTTTCACTGCGTTCATGGTCATCAGCAGAAGAGATGGATCACGTATGTCAAGAAATCACCCAATGCATAAAATTCTACTCAAACTTATTCATGAAAATTCAGCAAGTGTAAACTAGGGCATATTTCTAAAAATACTTTGTCCTGAATGTGTCCTTAATGTGAGAATCAGGGCAGTGGGTGGGGTATCTGGGGGGTCAGCTTTTGTGGGTCACCACCTCCAAAACCACCCATGCCATTTTTTCGCAAACGTGGTCCTGGTTTAAAAACAGTGGTATTTCTAATCTTCACATCCATTCTGCTTATAAAACTTCCGCAATAGGGTCTATCTGAAAAGGCCAACAGTAACTGCCTACAGTAGCTTCTGGCTGAGGACTGATTTCATCTTACTGTAAATTAACGGTGTCAAAACTGAACTGACAAAATGTCACTGTGGAACTGTGTATTTTGTTCAACTTGTGTGCCTTGGTTCCACTGATATTTAGCATGTTTATTACATAGTCCTCTTGTTTTTTTTGTTGTGCTTTGCTTTAGGTGACACTAGAGTGATGTTGCTTCTGATGCAATATTACTGTCTCCGTTTCCTGCCTTTAATAGGCAGCTGACAGTAGAGAGACGACAGGAAACAAGTGGAGAGAGATACGAAATGACATGCAACATTCCCTGGGCTAGACTCAAACCAAAGAAGTTATGGTTCATGGTCAGCGCCTCACATCACATGTTTACTGGCAGCTTATTACTGCACCACACCTCTGCACTGCATTACTTAGATACTTCACTTACTATCAAGTGCTGCTCTTTCCATCTTGCTCACTAGAGGGAGCCATTTTACAGCTCAACTCTTTTGTCAAGCTGAACTCCAGACCATGAAAAAAGCATCATAACAGAGCTTTGTCCTTTTTAGAGACTAATAAATACTGAAAATGCTATAAATGCTTTGACATAGCCAGGTAAAATAAGGCTGTATGTTGAGTCAGAGAAATACAAAAAGGACAATAAGTTTCTGACATTGTCAAAAAAGGCAATAATTCAGGATTCAGTCACAAAAGATTAAAAATCACAGACTAAACCCCTCACTTGTTTACAAACAGCTGACTCTGTTTGCCAGTCTGTGCAGGCTTTACACAAACGATAAACAGATATAAAGTAAATCCTGCTCCGACTTCTTTTCTTCTGACACAGCTGCAGTGTGTAATGCTCCGAGCAGACTGGCTTTTGTTTGTGCAGGCACCACGCTATTCGTCATATTCAAGACACTGCATTTGTTGCTGTGATGTCCAGACATTTTGGGCAAAATGTGCTTTGTGTTACTATCGTGCTAACAGACCTGCGAAGCTCCAGACAGGCAATTACGGCAATTATTGCTTATGATTACATTACTGAGAGCGTGCTTCTCTGGAGACCTATTCTGCATGCACTGTGCAAAATATCAATATAAGATGTTTAGTAATTGCTAAAGCAGTGAAGGAAATTACACACTGACACAAATATGAAGGCTTTAACAGTCAGGTCATGTATACAGTACAGGCATGCATATAAAGCAGTGGCTCCCAACTGGTGGGTCGTGGTCCAAAAGTGGGTCGCAGGTCCAATCTAAATGGACCGCAAGTGCCTTGTAAAAGTTTGTAAAAAAAAATAAAAATAAATAAAACACTTTAGTTTTAAGTACAGTGAATTTCTGGCACAGAGCTTTTATTTTGAAGTGCCATCTCCTGCTGTAGATTGAGTGACTTACGGACAGCAACTGGACAGAGACAGCAAACTAGCTCAACTATATTGCCAAACGCAAGTATGCCGCTTAATGTATTAAACTGTTTTGAGTAATCTGGACCCCGTGGCTGGACCAGTTGGGAACCACTG
The DNA here is from genome assembly GCF_006386435.1 of Epinephelus moara. Taxonomy (NCBI): domain Eukaryota; kingdom Metazoa; phylum Chordata; class Actinopteri; order Perciformes; family Serranidae; genus Epinephelus; species Epinephelus moara. The sequence goes on from NC_065529.1 coordinate 20,459,337, forward strand.
ATATAAAGCATTCATTGTTGATTTGCCGTACTAATGCCAAATCATTTCTTCACAGTGAAACTTAAACTGTATAAACAGTGCATAAACATAATGACAGCAGTAATCAGTAGCTTATAGTGGACAGCTGATGTGGCAATGTGACCTTGTTTTCTGAATCCTCTGCGGTGTGTTTCTTGCTACCTGACCCGAGCTTGATGACCCCTGTCAGTATCAGGCTACATGTCTGGATTAGATCATTTTGTTTCGTACAGCTTCAGGCTTAGTTTGGTCACCTTCACGTATAATGTATTTAGAAATGTCTCCCTGTTTCCTCAATGACGGCTCCTTAAGACCATTATGACATTATGTAATGCTTAACTGTACCTGTGCATGTTGCGTTTAATGTTTTGCATGTATTCTTGTAGATTTTTAGTTCTTCGTATACCAGCCATAGTCATCTGGCCAATATTTTGGAAGGTAAGCTTCACATCAACCAACAGGTAAAACAGATGGCTAATTCATTTCAGATGTTATAGTGTTACAGTGTCATGTGCTGGTAGTTGGCTGCAATTTGTATAACGCCATTTACAGTAAAACACGTCATCAGAGAGGAATGGCTTATTGGCTTAATATAAGCTCCTTGTTTTTTGTGCTTGTGGGCAACCATGCATTATTCTGTGCAGGCCTAATATGCTGTGTATCATGGCTGTTCCCAGATTAGTGTGAAAGCCTTTATGTGTATCAAGGCAAGCATATCTCGCAAAGGAGAGAAGAACAAAAACACTCTGGGTTCATGGGTCTCAGTTTCATGCCTGTGCAGACCTGTAGTGTGGAGGTGTCACAGAGAGGCCATATACACACCAAGTTTTGTTCACACAGTCCCCGGAACTGCTGAAACTTCTGGGACATAAGGAGCTGGGCACATCCTACTGCACTGCGAACCTTCCCCAGCACTGAAGAGAGAACACAAATCAACATATATAAATAACACTGCAGGTGGTGAAACATTTATGCCTTGCACTGCATCTCCACAGGACGGCATGAATAGGATTACAGTGTATTGGACAATGTTATCCTCTTTAAAGGCATCTAAGCTTATATTTATACTCTAGACTGCTGTCAGTGGTCACTTTGCTCGTCCGTTGCTGCGTCAAAACTAGGACAAACATCTGCCCTGACAAAATCGGGACTCCTATTTGATCGCTGGATTGAAAAGTTATGGCAATGTGATTATAGTGTGGCGAGACCCAGCTCTGGAGTACAGATTTGCATCAGATTTTAATACAGACTACTTTACTGTAAGAAGGTCACACACATAGTTTTTGAAAATAACATATGGGCTCAGGAAGACACACACAGCCTTGTCCGTACAGTGATGTGCGTCTGATATGAACTGAGCATCTAAAGCATTCCTACTGTTTGTTTGTTTATGTGTGTGTGTATTTGTGTGCGTGTGCTCACTTGCTGATGTGAGCACTGATCTAATCTGGAGGTTTAATCAGTTCCAGAGTAGATTTGTGTAATTCTGGGGATTACAGGCCTGCTTGTGTGTAGTAACCCCAGGTATTACTGCCTCATCCCCTCCATGCTGAGTATGTCTGATAGAGTGATTGTAGGGCCCGAGGCAGAACCCCATAAGAGAGAGTGCAGCCCTATAACTGAGCTCTGAACCACATGGTGAGGTCAGACAGCAATAGACCTCTGGAAGGAGGCTCAGGATACAGGGTTCATTCAGAGGGCTTGGACATGTTGACTTTAGCGATGCTTTGCCTGTACATTTAGCTTCGTTCTGCTATTTCTGGGCCAAATAGCTTAGTTGGAAAGATGGACATACATTATGCTAAGCAGAGTAAATCTTTAAAAGATGATTGGCTATACCATCATTTTTTGTTTATGTGAGAAAATCTTCCTTGCACATGTATTTTCGTGAGGGAAAAAAAAGGATTGGATTGTGCAGTGATCACCACAGTTTGCAGGCTGGCCACATAACCTTGTCAAAACTTTGACATAGCCTTCTTCACTGCCTCACGATACAACCATGCTTGGAGGTGGCAACGTTGGAAGCAATCTAACAAAAACACCCGGGTTTGTGGCGATTACCCTGGCAGCCTTACCCTCCTCTGAGAGCTGGTTGTCTTTGGTCTCCTGCTCCATCTGCTGGCACCAGCCTTCCATGCGTCCCGTCTCGGCCTGCAGCAGCTTCAGAAACCAGTGGCCGTCTCTCCGACACAGCGTCCCCCCTCCTCCGCTCTGGGGAACGTTGCTGTTGCTCCCGTTCCCGCTCTCCAGCCAAGGGTCTGGAGGCGGTAGGGATGAGGGGTCCAGTGCTGGGTCCAGACTTTCTGAGAAGGAGGAAGAGCTACTTCGTGTGGTTGAGCGGTTGAGGATCTGCCTGGGCGGTGGGGGTGAAGAGGTGTCACCGGTAGTGTCTCCGTTGTCTAAATAGTCCTGTCCGGGAGGGGAGCTTGTGGATTGGCTGGCACTATTGACCATGACTTTTTTCTCAGAGTGTCTGGCGTTATTGATATGGGTGATGACAGGGATGTCCTGTGTGTCTGAGTCCGTTTCTTGTTTTGAGGCCATGCTACTGGAGCGACTGAGCCTGAAACAAAGGGTGAGACTCACTGTTACAGATGGGCCTTTATGATAGAACAATTTTGCCAATTTAGTTTGCTTTGTCCACTGTTACATGCACAATAGTGGACAAAGAAAACAATAAATTATTCAAGAATAACGTCTCCATTACTGTAACAAACACACAATGCTTAGTTTCGACACTGAGTCACTTCTGCTGATCAATATAGATATAAATAAAGAGGATTGATCTGAGACTGGGCTTTGATAAAAGCGCACTCAGACTCAGTGGGAGTCTAGCTTCTTGTGTTCATACAGCAAATGGAAAAACAGACTGAATATGAATGCTGTCTGACTCAACATCATTTCCATTTCTTGTTATAACTCAGGAAATGCTCACAAGTGGCAATTTAGTCAGATAAGGAAACATTATGGGTGCTTGACTGAAGAATCTTAACCAACATCAGTGAAGGACAAGAACAGCAAAAGACTAGGAAAGCACAGGGTAATAAGCATGTGAGGGATTGTACCAGAGCACAAATGCGTGTACAACACTGATAAAAACACAAGGAAAGGCTGTGTCAAAATCAACAGAGGGGCTCTTGTGTAGCTGGTTAAGTTAATAAAATACCAGTCAGGAGTCAGAACAGCTGCTACATACAAAACACAAAACGCAGCATGCAAAAGTAAGAAAATACAGGATGAAGGCATAAGGGAACTTCCTGGCATTCAAACATGATGAGCACAGAATGTAAACTACACTGCAATAATGTAGAAGAGAAGTTTAAATAGTGTAAGCTCATGCCAGGGATCTATTTTAACACCTCTAATACAACACACAAGGATAGTTTTCAGACAAAATACATTCACATTGTCTTCACGTCTACATAGCTTCTGTAAAGGGAAAGAATAGTCAGAGCAGTGTGTGTGGCTATAATGTAAATTCCTCACGTTGTTACAAGGACAGGAAGAGGACTTACTGCCACCCGTCCTCCACCTGTACTCCGATTGACTGAAATTTGGCCAATGGTGGGGTCTCCTCTCGCTGAACTTCCTGAATGCAGTCAACCTTAGAATGAATAAACAATGAAATTAGCAAAAGCATAACCACTCAGCAAGTCAAAATTAGTAACATTAAATCAGTAATTTCCAAATTCTAGTTGGCATAACTATACAGTTGTGCAGCGTTTTTAATTTTCCGAGTGAAAAACCAAATCATCGGAGGGAACAATTCAGAGAAAATCTGTGTAATTTTGTGCTTCGTTTTCAATTAAGTGTCACGATTAATAGTCACCCTGACTGAGCTCTGTTAATGTGCATGGTCTGCAAAAATGGAGAGAAGGGCTGTTATTTCAGCACACACAGAGCAGAAAGTTACGGCTGGGGTAGAACGCAAATATGCATTTTCTGCCCTCTACGCTGCAGAGTACAGCCAGCTCTAATGATAGAGGGATGTTCAAAAATGTGCCTGCAAGCTAAAGGTCTCATTGACCTTTAGCTTGCAGGCACATTTTTGGGCTTGAGGTGACACACTCAGACATAGCTGTACACCACAACTGTTAGAAATGATCTTTTTCCTGGATTTAAACTCAACAGGAAGAACGAACTACACTTGAAAAACACTGTGACTAGGGCTCTATCTTGACTGTATAAGCGTGCATTTACATGTAATAAGAGCCCTAATTCAACTGTACCAGCCCTGTATAGTGTAACGGTCCCACTGCCTACCTGTATGCCAATGGAGGACAGTTTCCGCCTGGGCACTGGTGCCACGAGGGGCTCCTCTGCCACTAGATTCCCTTTGTTTAATCCTGATCTCAGTGATTCATGCTGGACTACTGCATCACTTGTCTCGGTGGAAGCATTAGTGGTGGTGGGGGCGATTGGATCTCTCGTGGTGGCGATGGGAGTGGGGATGATGTGTGAAGGGCGGGGGATACCCCGGGCCAGGCTGTTGGCACGGGTGCTGTCAAGGCTGTCGGAGGAGTTGCTGTGAGCGTGGCTTGACTGGCTGTTGACCTCCGACCTCCGGTCCTGCTGGTCCAGGTAATTGTCCTGGGCCGACTCTGTACTACTCTGCACTGTCACAGAGATGTAGGGCTTCGAGGTTGTGCGGGGTGGCACTGGCGGAGGCGCAGCCTTCTTACAGGTGGTTATGCATGTGGAGACTGAAGCATAAAAGGGGGAGGGAGGACAAGGGGAGAGAGACATTAGAAAGAGAGAAATAAGGAAAGAAGGATTACAAATAACAGAGGTAAAGATGTTCTAGCAGATCTTGAGTGAACTCAAAACGAGAACGAACAAATTACAGAAGATAAAGCTCGGCCTTTTTGCTTATCAGCATCATTCTGAGAGTTGACTAACAAGTTTTCTCAGCATGTCCATGTCATACTGTACATGAATACACAGGAATATTATTGTTACATGAAAGCTGGAACACCAGCAGACTCAGTAAAGCATCCCGTAAAGTGGAAAATCAAATCAGGCTGGACACTGAACAAACATACCGCTTGACGCGGGTGACTAAATCGAATCACACACATGCACCGCACTTCAAAGCCTTGATCATGAGACAGGTAATGAAATCAGGAGAGCAACTGGTTGGCCATCTCACTCTTTGGACTGAGTATAGTTGAGAAGTTAGAGGAGGACATTTATCTGCACCACACCCTGATGCCAGACCAAATATGCCCTCCAGCTATACAGGATAATAGGAAGGTGCATTAACTATAGAGAGAGAGGAGGGACAGAAACCACTTTGACAAATCTGCCTATGACAGATGCTCATTTCCATTCTCTCAGTGAGTTAATGACTGTTATCAAAGTGCCTGGTCTGATAGACAGGAAAGAGTCTGTCTAATGCAACTGACTAAACTATAAAAAACAGTAGACACTATATGCAAAGCTTTCTTAATATTGAGTTATTTTACCCGGCTTAGTTTCATAGTCACATGGTAGCATGTATACGGGGTTAAATATCCACAGCTGAGCTCCTTACTCCATTATTTCATTACCAGGCATTCATTCACTTATCTTATCCATCAACCAAATCAATTGTCTGTGAGGAGGTCAATGGATGTGTTCCCTTACAGTCTGAAGTGTATCAGTGAGAGCAGAAATGAATGGCCTGTCTGTCACCCAGTGACAAAGTGTGTCAGAAGAGACCGAGTTTATGGGCGACAAATAAAAAATTACACCTGTAAGTAGCTGAGACATTATATTCATTCATCTAGAAGGTTTCAAAAAACCTCTCATGCAGATCATATAAAGACTCAGAGGCTCTTCTGTTGCCTGTACGAAAATTCAAAGAGTCTCTGATGCCTTCAATCGAGAGACCACAGAAATCCCCTCATGCCACGCTGCAGGCAGAGTGCAATGCTGGACCACCAAAACCTATAATCTAAACAGGGAATGTTCTTGTAACATTATGAACCATGCAGCCACCATATGATCCCTTAAACAGATGCTTTATTCGACATCACACTGGAAAAAACAGTGGAAAGCAGACCATAGAAGAGAGTACAGAGACGGACAGACTGTATTTTGAGGACGAGCTGAGAGAAATAATGTTTGTTCAAATATAATAAATTGTGACAGCACAAGCTGCTTCATCAGCCTGATCATTTAATTTGTGGATTCAGATTCTGTATTTGCTGCCTTTGACATTTTTGTTCACAAGCATCAGTTTATGGCGCAGACTGCACCATAATGAGTGAATCAGTGGGACAGTTAATGCTGTCATAGCCTAATATCATAACATCAAATATGCTTCCAATAGATGAAACTGTGTCACACAAAATTCTAAGGACTGCTCAGACAATACATAATCACCAGATCTGAGAAACCTCCGTCAAACTCTCATTAATACTGAGACTGTAATAAACAGTCACAATTTCCTGTGGTGACATCGGAAAGGAAGCTACATGACAGCATTTGATGACCCTCTGAGGCACTGCAAGAAGCAAACACTGTTTATGTCTCGTGTTGCTGCGCTGAATGCTGCAGTCATCTAGGATTTCGACAAAGCCCTGCAGCAAACATGTGAGCTGCTGAGAAAACACTTAAACAAAAGGGTTGTTGTTCGCTGTAATCCACTTCCTGGCTTTATCTCCAATGTTTATGCAACCTCACCTATCACAAAACTCACATGACCTTACACATATCTTTGTGACAGATTAAGGTCTTGAACTGTGAGTTGTCAAACTGATGTTGATCAGTTATTCTGGAGATTTGCAACAGCTTGAACTACAACATCACTACTGCCTCCAAGGTCCTGCTGGTCCTTCTGAGAGCTACTTTAATAGTATCTTGCTTTAATGGATTTGCACCCGTTATTTAGAATTGCATGCTATTGCATTTGCAGTCTGCTGTCGGCTGATATGTAACTAAAAGATCATGTTTAACGAAAGCTTCAGTTAGCTTAGTGAGTTTGTGATTTCCTGTTGCAGATTCTGTTTGTTTATAACAAACAAACAAGAGAAAAAAACAATAAAACCCAGACAGACAATGGCGTCAGTCAAACCATTCCCCTGTGTTGATGCAAGTAATTGCAGACTGGCTCTGCTACTCGGCAGTGTCCAATCTTCTGATCTTTTTATCCTTTTATAACCCACCTGACCTCCTACAATCTACACCTGACTTATGCTCCAATGGCACCTGAGGTTACATTTCAATGAAGCCAAAACAAAACACTGACAGCATCTGTACACAACAGAGATGACATCAGAACCCCACCCAAATTAAACCATCTCCAGGCTTTGTGCCTTCATATCCCACACATTATCATCAGAAGAACAGACCGGACACACGCACACACACCCTTTTGGATGTCCAGCCCTCATTGTAAATAACAGGATGTAATACAAACAGCACTCACTCACTGTGATGCTTTATTGTTGGAACACACCCTATGCTGCACAGTTTAAAGATGGGAGCCACCAACCCAGTGTGCTCGTCAGAAAGCTGCTCTTGAAATCCAAAATATAGCTAGATAAATAGATGTGTCAACTATGGCCTCCTAGTGATATCCAGTGCTGTTATCATTTCACAACAGATCGTGTCCACTCTTGGCATCTTGCAAGACAGAAATCCAGTCGAACAAATCTATGTTAGGAAACCTGTAGTTTAGCAACCACGATATAGTTTGACAGTACAGGCCACTAGCCATGGATTATCCACCAGCCTCTGACCACCATCCTCGCCTTAGGAAAACCTGCTGAGACAGCTTTTCACTGTCCATGTTCCCCCACATGACATGAGATACGTAGATGCTGGGCAGAACAGGGTTGTCACTGTTGTGGCAGCTTTGTGATGTACAGGCTCCAGTCCTGCATCCCAGTGTGCAGGATAGCTGTCACTAACTGGGTGTGAGAGGGCATGGATGTGTGTGTGTGTGTGTGTGTGTGCGTGCGTGTGTGTGTTTGGACCCCCGCCCTACAGTTCTCCAAGTGTCACATCATGCTTTCGTCATCTGAACAGAATTCACCCTTAAGTCTTAATACCACAGAATCTGCTTTACCCACAAAAACAAGCCCCAAAATCATAACTGACAGCTGCCTCTGAGATTAGGCAGCAAATAAAGTAGGAGAGTTGGACACAATAAATGGGCCAATTTTATCAGCCCATTTTAGCTTCTGACAAATATATCAATGTTGTACATGTCAGCTAGGGGTGGGGGGAAAAAATCAATACAGTACAGTATTGTAATTCTGGTGATTTCAACCCCTAATGTTGGCCAAAAAGGTAATAAGAAATACCAACAATAATGTATTTTATTTTGGAAACAGTGATGTCATTAAATATTTTGCCCACCAGAGAGCGCTGACAAGTTTAGCCACACAATGGCTCTCAGTGGACTAGCAATGTTGGTCAGTTTACAACTTTGGTTTAAGGCTGACATATCTCTATAACTATTGGATGGATTGCAGTGAAATTTCGTATGGATTTGGTGTATATTCGTGTCCTCTTTACGTTTATTTTGTCACATTTTCGGTGATCCCCTGACTTTCCATATACCTCCACCATCAGGTCAAGATTGGCCAATACTTAAGTGCATGACTAAACACACCTGGGCTAAAAACTGATCACATTTACCATCAGCCTCAGTTGTACTTTGTGTTTACTGCTAATAATCAAATGCTAGCATGCTAACACCTGCCAGGCTTTGAAACCAATTTTACATAGTAGCCAAATGTGGAATTATGAATAGCGGAAGAGACATCTATGACTCATTTCACTACCGGGATTTGATCCATTTGGTCGGATAACATTTCTAAAGTCTGCAAGAGCCGCACAATGAAAAGATTTAAATCCCAATTCAAGTTAGCGGAGGGCTAAACCTGAATTAAGCTGCTTGGCCACCATAAGAATCTAGTGTGTTTGCTCTCTGGGCCCCACAGGGCAGAAGATCCGTGGAATTTCTTACTCTGGAAATGAAGCTTTTTTTGCTTCATGTGCCACTAAGCAACTTCCATAGGAACAAACCAGGGCCCAGCCTACAACGCTGTGTCCAGGTCTCTCCTTATACATCAATGCCTACAATGGGAAAAAAGTATCTGCTGAACATCAGCATGTTAGCGCTGCCACTTTGTTAATTTTTTTTAACTTTAACGATCCTAGTGTTTGCACCTCAAATAGTCTAGAGTGTTTGCTTTGTATTCCTGATTTGACTGTCACTGAGAGCGCGTCAGCATGTGGTATGTAGTATGGTGGTAGTATGTAGCTCCAGGCACCGCTGCGCCTACTGTACAGTCTCTCAGAGCTTTTAGCATGACTGGAGACACTCAGTCTTGTGTCACACTTAGCACATATATTGGTCACAAATAACCAATTTTAGGGGTTTGCATATGTCACGCAAGGCTGCATAATATGAGGAAAATATGCAATAACAACGTGATAATGATGTTACTTGTGAAAAATAAACAGATGTTAAATTGTACTCTTAGGTTTGCCTTTTTGCTGCTTTCAGTATACTGCTAAAATAAAAAAAAACTGCATGTTATTTCCAATATTCATTTATTGAACCAACTGAACACTGAACTGAACACAAAAGGCACATGCACAAAAAGTTACATTTTAAAGTGCAGCTTTCTACTGATGCTCTCTTTAAACCAACTTAAAAACTCCCAGAGTGCAGTCTTTTATGTGTTTTCATGCAAGTTACCACAAAGTTGATGATAAAAATATTTGCAGTACCCCTACATCTCATTGCAGAGATATGGACATGCAGTGATTCTACAAGATACAGTTTAAAAATGGTGTGCACAGGACAACCACAAACCTGAACAGACAGGTTTTAAACAAGATTATCTACTGTTCATACTGTATTATGGCGGTTACCTACTGGTTTTGCCACATCCGAGATCTCAGCAGTCAAATAAGTGAGAAACTGGTGATAAAATATTGGCCTACACCAAAAATAAAGGCTATAAAAACAGAAGTTTGTAGTGTAGCAAAGAGATTATAGTGTGGAAATCTGATTTCTGATAAATGCATGCACCCACCCAAATTTCCCACAGACAGATGGACAGCAAGTGGCACATGCTCTGATTCAGCCCATTTCCCATATATGATTATCTGACAGAAGTCATCCACACAAACTGCACAAGCATAACACATTAATGTGTGCAAGTAACAGGCAACAGATCCAGTGCTGATGATGCCTTTCCTTAACCTAAACACTCATCAGTGCCACAGAAATGAGCTATAACAAAGGACACGGAGCCAAACACTGTAGCTGAATTTGCATACAGGAGCTGCTCAGTAAGAACTTATTGGTTGCTGTACAGCAGAGAATTTAACAACAGAGACAAGCAGATGCTTTGTGCCAAAATGTTTGAGTGGAATCTGGAGTGGGCGCTGAGCACTGCTGTTTTCATGCCATCTGGACAGTGGTGCTGTTGTCCACTGTGAGCCCTGGTTCAAGATGTGATTTTCAAGGCTGGAAAACAATTAGCTGCATGACGCTACAGTAGCTGAAAAACAGTTTCCAGCGCCCCCGTGACTGTTTTCCACTTACCCTCTCACCAGCATGAGCAATTTACTGCATACTCAAAGATTATATCTTGACTAAACACTCACAAACTTAAAGAAAAACCACAAAAAAGGAAATGCTGGTCAATCTTTATGTGCCAGAACCCACAGAGTTAATTTCATTTTACTGTCTCAACATGAGAAGACTGTGGAGAGATAATTAACCAACCACAGCTCCCATAATGACATCACAGTCGGTAGCACAAGGTTGGGTTTAAAAACATGTTTTGCCTAAAGATTTGCCCACATAATTTCTATAGGAATGTTGCAAAGTGGTAAACTGAGACACAAAGATGGCATGTAATTAAAGTAAATAAGGGCGTTTAGCCATAATTCAGTGAACAGACTTGGGTCTCAGTTGTTCATCTTTGTTAATTTGAATGGATTTATTCCCTCATTGGGCACATTACAGAATGCATCACTCCTCTGACGAACCGTGATCAAATCTGCCTCCCATCTTCATTATGTAATCCACTCCAAGGATGGTCAAACAATCTCATTGACTGTGGGGCAGATAAGACACTCAGGATGACAGTTCCTGTTCCGCTTTCTCGTGTGTCATTAAGCCTGTTGAATAATCCACCAGCAATAATGTAAATTTTAAGCTGATTGTTGGGGTGGTTCTGTTCTGTGGTCAGATGGAGCTGGACAAGAAGCTGGAACAATGAAAGACAAAGGGTGGATTGTGATGCTCTATTTAACTGTTAAAAATCGCTTGCCAAGTAGCCTACTGCCTGCCAGATGACCCATCTGTATTGTTAAATCAATTAACAGCCACAACACATAGACAACCTTGCCTGAAACCATTGCCCCTCCATTGTCACCAAAGCCATTATTCCAATGAATTATCACATTAAATGCTTTCAACAACAGCACGGCTTCAAAACCGCACAGCCATTATATTAAATGTGACCTCAAAATGGGATTTAATCCATGTTGCAATACACAGGCACCAAAGTGGGGCAGCCCTCAAATAATCCTCCGTGAAGGCCAATTTTCCATTTCAGCAACCAAACAGAAGCAGCTTTTATTAAGCGTAGGCAGCTATAGGGCCATTCAAACAACTACATATAACTTCATACAGTTTTAACAGTCCCACTTATCCTGACTCCCATGACGGAGCATCACAGCCATGAGCAGCAGAGCACTTTGTACTGAACACATGGTGGGGAATACTCATTAATTAATACAGTAAAGAGTGCTTCAAACAACACCGCTGGAACAATGACATATCATGAAACATTTCAATCATGGAGGCAAGTTGTGGAGACAGACAGACCATCAGAGATCACTCTCAGAGCTGTGAGACGCACTCTCCTAATTCCCCACACACTGTTTTAGCTTTGCTTAATGATCTAAATTTGTTAACATCTGAGTCTTTATTTACCAAATATTTCTTTAATTGAACATGTCAGACAAATCAGCCATTCCCTCTAAGTTTAGTTACAGAAGGGAAGCAAATGAGCATGGTTAAATGTTAACTCAGAGCTGACAGTTGATGTCCTTGAGCAGTGGGAGTCAAGAAAAAAATTGTAGTTAAAGGGGAACTACGCCAGTTTCCAAAGTCATACATGTAATTCCTATGGTCTGAGGCAGTCCAAAAATATTAGTAAATATGGACAACTCTCCTAAATTTAAAATCTAGAGTGCTTCAACTCAAATGTTTGATGTCATAGAGTATAAAGTCTGGTGCTGCTCCATAGACAATGACATGGGGAAGATGTTATAGATGACACTGAGAGCACCCAGAGGAATGTTCTGAGCATATGAGTACCTTCTCTGTTTCAGCACTGAGAACACCACAATAGAATAAAGCTCATTTGGGTATAAAACAGAAAACAAACATTATGTGGGTCCATAAAATCTGATTCCGATTCAGTGGAGCAGCTCCAGACTTTACACCAGGGGTGTCAAACATACTGCCCATGGACCCCACCAAAGGGTCCAATCTGGCCCACAAGATCACTACACTGAGAGATGCCAGGTTTCAGGGACAAGTTAAACAATGTGTTGCCTACTTCTTGTAAAATTCTGCTTCGGAGGCTTTTCCACCCTGACCACAATACAGTTCTCTGATATAACAATGAATACGTACTGTGACCATGTTTAAAGACATTGAACATTGTGCACAGTATTGTCAATCAGCAGCTTCAGTTCAGAAGAATCTGTATCAGGAAATGTACAGACTGACCGTGAGATGTAGACTGACTGAATGTGGAGTGGAAAAACTGAGACACACTGTTGAAATTGCACTTATTTTTCTGCCATCTCAGGCTGTTGATCTGTTTTGTAAAAGGATGAACGTCTACAGAATGTAGCTGTAATTCTTATCACAAAAAAGGTAAATATTGGAGCTGATGGTACTTATGGGTTATTGTGCAATGGGTTTACTGGTCCAGCCCATCTGAGATCATATTGGGCTGTATGTGGCCCATGAACTAAAATGGGTTTAGCACCCCTGCTTTCTGCTCTATGACATCACAAGTTTGAGACTTCTCTTGTTTCTGGCTTTGAGAGACAGTAGCTCATGTTCACAAATATGAATTAAACTTTATTAGGCCATAGAAATAGTATACAGGAATTCCTAATTTAGGTGGTGTTGCCCTTTAACACCTCTGAAGGTAATGCTCAACAGCACCTGCTGAAGTTTATACTAAGTTGAATATAATGCCAACCTCACACCCACACAGTGTAAAACGTGGCTTTAGTGTAATATACTCTCGGATAAAGTGAATGAAGCTAGAAACTGGTAACGTTAGTAAAGTATCTACCGTTAACTTACCTTACAAGTTCCTCTGGTCAGCGGTTAAAGAGTCCAGTGACTGAACAAGTTAAACTACTAACGTTAGTAACGGAAACACTGAGCACTATAAAAGTTATACCGGTGTTAATACTCACCCTGCTGTCCGGAGGAGACAGATATTCAGCAAAGTGGAGTCCTGAGTTAAAAGTTAGATGATTTTCCAGCAGCTGTAACCGGACTCTGAAGGCTGTGAGGAGAGGAGCCGGGTATGGTTGTCTTTGTTTGTGTCTGTGAGCGCGAGGAGGCGTGGTGGCGTGTCTACTGATGCCTCCAGGGCCGCCTCGGAAAACTCATACTCTACACTTTGATTATTGTACCTAAAAGTTATCTTGGTTGTCCGCGACAGGTTGACAGTGCTGTCTGCTTTTGGTACTTTTGATAGGCAATTGAATAACAACGTGGATACTGTAGTAATGTTATTTTTAGGGACATGGTTTTCTCACATATTATTATTATTATTATTATTATATTGTTATTATTATTATATTGTTATTATTATTATTATTATTATTATTATTATTATTACACAGCATAAAACACAATCATCAAAACAGTTCAACGGAAAAAAAATCAGTGAAACTATAAAAGTATATTTTAAGTTTTCTTGCAAAAAACAGCCGCTACCAGCTGTCAAAATATGATGATGTTTTGAAGCACGACAGGAAAATCAAACTATCAGCATTACCAGAATAATATCTGAAAAAATTCTACGAACCTGAAGGCAGCACATGCTCAGAGGTCTATTAGAAAGACTAATGGGAAAGAGCGCCACGTGGTGGATACTTTACGGTAATAACAACAAGGAGCAGTCAGATGTCAACAGTCTTTGCCTGGTGTTTGATGTGCTATAATAAGGGTTCCCACACATTTTCATGGACAAAATTTCAAAACTTCCATGACTCTTAAAAGACACATAATAACATTTCCATGACCATATACCACACATAACTGTATACGTTAAATATTGTATGGAAATTAAACAGCAACTTTTCCAATCTCTGATAGTTGGTGATGTTCATATTCACTTCACATACTTCAGACTAGGGGCACAGTCAATAGCTGTCCTTTAAAAGCACTTATGTTAGTCTGGCACTGGCTTTCAAGCATGTGGGGAAAATGGAACTGACTGTACTATCATTATTTTATTAATGCTTTTGATCATAAACTAATATCTGGATGCAAGTCTGAAAAAACAATGCGGCAATGACCACTCAAACAGAAGCAGGAACAACTGAAGGCCCCAGGCTACCCATGTCAATTGCTCCATCTCAAAAAAGCAGTACAATTTAAAAGTAGTAGTGGGCAATTGGTATGGAAACATGTTAAATAACACTGTCACATTATTTTCCTATCCCCACTTACCCTGTCTTATTTAAACATATCGGATTCAAATGCAGGGAGAAAATAAGAAAAAGTACACATTAGAGCTATGTTACATCAACAGCTACGGAAACTACACTTGCCATTATGATACATTACGTAGAAGGCCTACCATGGAAGATAACTGTCAAAAAATTCCATGACTTTTCCAAGCCTTTAAAGGAATTGTGATATGCCATTACTTTTCCAGTTTTTCCATGACTGTGGAACCCTGTGTAATCATTTCAATAATAACCAAAGCTCTACTGGCTGACTGTGGCTCTTTTTGACAGTGAATTTTAGATTTTTTTTCTCTTCTGTGGTAGTTCTTTAAGTGGTAAATTGATAACATCTTTTTTAAGGTATATGGGCTGGTTTCAATTTGTTACCTGTGTGTGCAGGTAGGATGCGTTGTCTGTCTGTCCCCAAACGCTGAAGAAAAATTGCAAGCTGTTTCTCCTTTGGAGCTCTGTCCAAGCCATTGGCTATCAGGTAAGAGCCAAACTGTTCTTTCCATGTCTTCCACTGTGTAGGAAGGTCGTCTAGCGTGGGCAAAAAAGGCTGCATTTGAGCTAAAAAAAATGCTGGTGTGTGCATGTTGGAGGACTAGTGGAGGACCAAGGCTACAAAGAGCATTTTAAAGTAATGTTATGGAAAAAACAAATCAAAGCAAGAATTTGGACCATGACTCTGAGTTGCTCCAAAAAGGGGTTAAAACTTTGCAAAAATCATCAATGTTTAATAATTAATTAGTAGATATGCACTATACATATTTTGTATGTTATTAAAAAAAGCATTCAGCTCTAAGTTTGGCTACACGTATCACTGCATCATGGTAAGAACTCTTCCATTTTTCCACTTCATATGGTTTATGAAGTCAAATAAATTCATTCCCAGCGAATTTATCATCTGTTTTTTTTAGCCAGTGACTCACCAGTGCTGGTGCTGTAGGTGCGAACAGTGGTGTCAATCGGAGGTGGTGAGCAGCCTGAGTCTATGGATGCTGTGTCGTCATCTTGGGAACAGCCAGCCTGGATGGCTCTCAGGTAGCTGTGGCTGCGGGATCGGAAGCATGTTGGCATGGGCAAGTCTGGAGGCTCTGGGTTGTCCTGAGAGTGGGAACGGGAATCTCTGTATGTGGACTCGGAGCTGCGGTCTTCATAATGATGACTCATTTCCAGGTCCCGTAGCTTGAGGAAGAAAAAGGCAAGATTAGCAAAGGTAGTGGCAGTACTGTAGCAAAGGGAACAGCACTGCATGAGTGGGTTCATTTTGATCACAGTTGCTGCTGCCAGCACTGGAGGTGACCACTAACTGCACAGCTGTTTTTGTAAAGGGCATTCCCCATTGTGAGACACATCTGATGGGATACAATAAAATGGCACCAAAAGGGTTAAAAGTTTAAGTATTTGGCAATTAGGTACAATAGGTAAAATCAGTGCTAAGCAGTGCAGAGCACAGTGCTCTTCAACCCCAAGCAGCAACCTCTGGAGCTGAAGAATTAAGCTAACATGGAAATGCCAAAAAGATGCAGTTCCTCTAAATGCCACTTGGGGCTGGCTCCAAAAGTAAGTCGATCCCCCCTGTTAGAAAGACCCCAATGTTAAAATGCCAAAAATTAGGGGTGCTTTAAGTGACAGGCTGTCTGTGAGGTGTCACTACAGTCTATCCCTGCATCCATGTGGTGTTGCAGTAATCGTAAAAATGAATTCCCGACTGGGAAAATTCACACAAACTCCCCCTCAAGTCGTAACAAGTTGACAAAAATTTTGGTTCAGTTGCTGAGTTGACATCATATATTTAGAAACTTGGCAGACAAAAGTAAATTGTAATTTGGTTGACGGTAATAAACTTTTATCAGTTCTCATACTGCACGTCAATTTTTTTGCTTATATGTAATGTGTAATACAATAATAGCTGCTGTCCCTGAAAAGTGACCTTGATTAGCTAGAAGTGTTAGTAGCATTAGTCAGTTAAAGCAATATTTTGGTAGTTTTAGGGGATGTATTGGTGCATCATCACATCTGAGACAATATCACTTTGTAATATAAAGCTTCAAACTGTTACCAACGTGTTGTTTAAGTGCTTTGAGCAATAAAATACAACATGTCTTGGTAGCGTTCACGAACACATCAAAGTCGGAACCCGAGAAATAGGACCATCCGAGGAGCACCTGACTGCAGCAAATGAGTCAGATACACCCTTTGCTCCTCCCTAACTCCCCTATATATGGTCACCTTGGGTCACTTCTGGCTCCAAAAATCCAAGATCGCGATGGCCAAATTGATGCCAAACTTGAGGCTTCAAAACAGGAGTCCACAAATGAATGGGTGATGTCATGGTGGCTACGTCCATTCATTTTATACAGTGTATGTTCAACCCCAGTGAAACCAGTGTTACGTCTCCTGCTTCCCTTCATGCTAGGTTTCTGGATGGCTTTTGATTTCATCTGTAAAATGCTTTTTTTTTTTTACATTTCTTACATGTCCAGCTATATGAAAGCTGTCAATTTACAGCAATGAAAGAAATGCCAAGGCGAGAGACATCCCTTTGAAAAGTTTTCGAGTTTGGTTTATACAACAGCTGCATGCTCTGTCTTAGACTTCTTTTGAAGAGTAAGAATCGGCCTTGCAGATGATAGGCTTCATGTTCTGTTGATTGACAGAAACAGCCTGAATAGGAGTCAAAAATGTGTTTGGAGCAAAGTTATTTTGATGGTCCACTGACTGGTAAGAAGCATATAAAGGGGTGAGTGCAGGAGAGGCAGCACGAAAGAAAACGAAGCAGAGAATTAATACACCTACACACATTTTGGAGTCATGGTTAAAGGCGTTTTCCACTTGTTCTAATTCAGCTCCTTGTTCTGAATTAATTTTGTTTTAGAAAACGGTCCAAATTATACAGCTTGACCTCAACAAGTCCAAATTATAATGCATATTAAATGTGTTCGGTATGCTGCTGTGCATGCAAATTAAAGCAATAAATTCCCATATTGGACACATTTGTTGTAATGTAGTGACCTGTCAAGAGATTGGGTGTAAATCCTGTACTAATAGCCTGCACTGCCTCATTTGACTAGTTCATTGAGAAAGATCAGAGCCACTCTGAGTAGCTGTTCATCATCTTAGTGACCTTGTCAGTGGGAGGCTAATAGCTCTTATGTAAGTAGATAAATTGGACTTAAAACTACCAATGTCATTCATTTGGTTCTTAAGTTCATAAAATTAATATGAGATACATTTGGAAAATAGAGATTCTTTGTTCACAGGAAGCTCATTTTATTACTGCCATTCAAGCAGTGTCTGTGAAAATGCAAATTATACTACGGAAATGAGTGTTAGTAGCTCAAGGCAGACAAAGGGCTCTTTGAAACTGACTGGTGATTTGAAAGTAGAGAGTTTGCTTAGAGCTTAGTCATGTTCATTTCAAGCAAGAACAAATGTATTCTTAACTCATTACAAAAATATCATCTGAGCTAATACGAGAGGAAGAGACAAAAACAGACTGACAGAAACAGATTCATTATTTGAAATCTAACAGTTCACATTTAATGCGATCACTGTCCAGCCAAGCACTGACCTGTGCCAGGCAGCTACGTCTGCCCAAGGTGCTGCAGGCCTGGCTGAAGTCATCATCATCCCAGTGTGGCAAGGACGAGACTGTACCCCCAATGCAGTCTAGGTTGTCCAGGCTGCGATTATTGGAGAGCTCTCTGAGAGATGGAAGACAGCTAGACAGATGAAAGGAAAAACAAGAAACAAGAGACATGTTAACAATATGAAATATAGAGAGAAGTAAAGTAAAGGAGATGTCAGGAGTGCATGTGGATATATTCAGGGAAAAGATGGATGAACAGTTGATGTTAAAGGGATGGCTCAGATTGTTTGGAGCGGAGCTGAGTGAGATACTTATTCATAGCCAGTAGATGGTGGTCAGCACACCTCCAGTTTGGAGAGGTAGGCAGGAGCTAAATGTAGAATATTTTCACCCCTTCACCTTGTCGTCAGACAGTTCTGATGGGGAACTTAAGCTGTCACATCCATCTACGTATGTTCTCTACAAAGCCACCAGACTCCATTAACAAAAGCAGAACAGAACACAGGAGCTGCTAGTCTATCACTGCCTCGATCAATTAGTTCGGTTGTGTTATTGTGTGACTTTGGTGAATCTGAACTAACCCTTTGGAACACTAAAGACACACAATTACACAAACAATCTAACCAATTGAAGCAGCAGTAGACCAACAACTCTAGTTTTCTCCAAGGTAGAACTGAATTACAGTTTTTGTCAAAGGAGTCTGGTGGCTTTGAAGAGAGCATAGATGATGGCTTCACTGCCCCGACTTAAAGGGCTGTCTGACGGCCAGGTAAAATGGTGAAAAGCATTAGCTAGACTCATATCTATTGTCACAGTTGGGCCTTTTTTTTTTCTTTTTCTTTTTTAAAGATTTTTTTTTGGGCATTTTTTGCCTTTAATGGACAGGACAGTTAAGTGTGAAAGGGGGAGAGAGAGAGGGGATGACATGCAGCAAAGGGCCACAGGCTGGACTCGAACCCGGGCCGCTGCGGCACAGTTGGGCCAATTTAAGTGGCTAAAATATGTTTTTCTCCTGCCCCCCTCCACAGCAGGACATTGCTTAGCTTCTGTGCCGCTACTCCTTTCAGCCTTTCCAAACTGGGCACCATCTACTGCAAGTAATACACTGACAATGGATAAGTACCCCACTTTAAAAAATCTAAACTATCCCTTTTATATACATGACAGAGAGGCAGAAGGAAGGGAAACAGATGAGGGGAGAAAATGAATGATCAGCAAAACCAGTAATTGAAAGAGAGATAAAAGGAGGATAAGGTTGTTATTCAAGTAACCCCTTTCATTTCCACTTTCATGTATGAAAAATCCATATCTCGACTCTCAACTAATTTTGGCATCAACCATTGTAGCATCTGAGCATGCAAAGCCAGTGATGTCAGGCGACGTGTGTACACAGCTCTCTGTGCCATCATGGTGCCAAAGACAAAGAACAGATTTAAGTTTATTCAAACAGCAGCTCTAAAGTCATATTTTTTTTTACATATTCTTTGTTGGCACACAGTGATAGTAACATGACAGGTGTCATGCCATGGTTTAAGGCCACAGATGTCCCCTCATTCCCCCATTTGAATAGTGTCAAACTCAGCTACTTTTCACCTAAAAGCACCGGGCAGATGGTATTTACAAGCTTAAGGGAGGTTGGCAGTTGTTGGCAGCAGGGCATGAATTTGGCATTTGGAGTTGCCACTGACTTAACAGGCGTCTGAGGGGGGCAGTGCAAAGTCGATGATTGTTAATGATCCAATCGGACAAAAGCGTTTTGCACCACGCTCCTGAGACATGGCTTACGGACCTATCACTGACCTGCTCATTGACCTGCCCAGCTGGTGCAGAGAGGACACACTGTGGAGCGGAGACCACAGGGCATCCAGCTCCCCCTGCAACAAGGTGTAATCCAGGGTTCTGCTGCTCATGCCAATCAGGGTGGAGCAGACCGGAAGAGGGTGGGAATGGATGGTCAGGGATTGGCAGGGGGAGTAGGGTTAGTAATTCAGGCACACTTTAGGGAAGAGTAAATCCTTAAATTTCCAAACACAGACTTTAAAGGGATTTGCAATCTTTTATTTATGTGGAGGTGTGTATGGCAGGTAGGCCTGTGGCTGTGTTTCTCAGGATGATACCCTCTTGTTTCGGTTGAAGGGAGTCTAACATCAACACTCCATCTCTTATCCAACCAGAAATATGCCCACCATTAAAGTGTCATACAGTGTGGCACTGACATTTTGACACTGCAGCCTCCAAACTTGAGGACCATCCTGACAACAAAAACAAGAGCTGCTTCATAAAAGGTATTGTCACCAATGTTGTCTTGAGACTTTCCATCTCTGGCGCTACCTTGGTGAATATCAAAGGTTGATTATAACATAACAAAACTCTAAAAACATACAAAATACAGTAGAGAATGTCAAAGCAAAGCAAGTCAAGGAAAAAAGCAAAATATATAAATCATTAAAATTTCACAAGTTTCTTGAGTAAATCCCTGCTGACAGTCATTTGAGATAGAAACTTAGTAACAGATGTTACTGTGGGCAAAAACTTTTTACCACTTCAGGGCATTGTGATTGTTCCTCTGCAGATGTGCAAAACACTTTGAGCTCTGAAATCTGAGTAGACTTTACAAAACACGACAGTTCTGTCTTGCTTAAAATTGCTTTAGATACAAATGAAAGAATATGAACGTCTTTTCTGTCATTTCATGAAAAGGCACAGTCAACTCAGCGATGTCCCACTGCGCCTGCATCACATATTGTGCAATATGTCTGCTTCAGAAAGCATGTAATTTAAAGACGAGCGAGGCGCAGTGCCAGTCAGTCGGAGAGATGAGGCTGATTTGTGGTGATTTGCTGGTTGAGTGAAAACCAAAGTCAGTCTCATATTATGTAAACTAATGTTGTCTGTATCTAGCCTGTGAATGCTTTGTGGTACCAACAGTAGGGAGGTAAACCACAGCTGAGGTGTGGTAGTGGGGCTGGCATGTGGCGGACAACAGGGGGCCTGACACCACTTAATTCTATGCGTGAGTAAGCGCAGCGTGGACTGTGTGTACTTGTGTCTGCATGCTGTATGCATTAGTGCTTTCCTGCATACAGTGATGGTGAGGCTGGGTGTGGTAGTTTCCTTCCTATACTTCCTATAAAAGAGTGGCTTATTTATTTTCTTTTGATTGTAGAGTAGAGGTACCAATCAATATTTATGGCTGTATGTTCTTAGGAGTGTCTGGGTGGTCTCTGAAAATCAACACTTTTTACAGCCGCCCATTTTAAAGGCACAAATAGTAATTCCGAGTTTATTCACAGACAGGATATATCTGAGGCCATTAAATCTGTACATGGTAACTTTTACAAAAAACATATATATATATATATTTGCTGAAACTGTTAGTAGATTCACACAGCACTAACTGAGACTGACGGTAAAATAATCTTCTCCTGTCTTCTCTATTGCCTTTAAGCACTTCTAATGGCCTTTTTGCACGCCTCGTGACCTGCGGTTAAGCTGTCAAACTAGGCAGTGCTGATAAAATATGAATCAAGAATCTGTTATTGCATTGCCTATTTCTCGCCACAGATGTTTTCAGAAACATATTTTAGTGTACTGTTTAGCTGTAAAATGAGAATGTTTGCTCTAGCTGTTGACCAGTGCTTAGCCCATCACTCGGCTGTTTCAAACATGGCGGTCGGGTCACAAACTTTATTTTTTACCGCTGCTTTAGAGACTCCTCGGCTCTGATAGGTTGTTTTTCTTTCAGAATATAGTGACAGTTTCAGCAACTATGACACTAAGTTATTTTCATAAAAGTCATCAACTGTAGCTTCAAGTTATACATTAAAAAATAAAACATTTGTGTTTTTCTCAGCTAATCATGGCTGAAAATAAAAGCCTGCTTTAGTTGTTCTTAAAAACCTTACTTATGTAAACTTTTAACAACGTCAGAAAACATTAATACCTCAGATTCATAACTGTCTGATGTTTTGAATTTTAGTCATGTGGCTACTTTGGTTGACATCTGAATCTAGGATTGAACCCTAAACATCAGGTCGTATCCCTTGCTCTTAAATTCTAACATGTACTGCATAACAAAGCACAGCTCTGGGTCTCAGTCTGTTGTCTTACTTGCGAGGGGGTAGCTGGTCGCTCAGAGACTGCTGCGTAGCCCTGAGGTAGCTCTGGCGACGAGCGGCAGTTTTTGGCGAGGGTTTGGGGCTTCCCTCTGAGTCGTCACTGTCTTCCATGTCTCCCATGGCCTTCACGTAGCTACCACTGCGCATCCGCCGACATGGGATTTCATTGGCACCCCCGCTGCGGCCTAATGTGCTACTCCAATCACCCTACAGACAGCGGGTAAAATGTGTTTTAGTTATTTAGCAATCAGTGTCACTTCTTTATCACAGTCATAGCTCAAAGACACTTTGATATTTTATATACATGGAAAATGTGTCTGTAAAAATAAATCAAACAAATCAAACTTTTATACAGAACTACATTCACATCAGGCGTACTCACCCTTCGTCCAACTTGCAGGTAGTTGCAGGTTAGTTCAGGTTGGCAGGATTTAGACTTGAGCATGGACCTGTCCAGAGTAGCTGAGCCCTTCTGGATCACCTGTCTCGGCTGGCCCATGGTCAGTGTGGACCAGGACCCTCCTTTCATATACTCACTATCATTAACTACCATTCTTCCCGCTCCACCTAATCCACCACCTCCACTCCCAGGCCCTAGTGTCTGATACTTCATGTCATGGCTGCTTTTGGAGGAGCTGATAGTGTTGTAGCCACTGTGGATGTATCTGCTCTGCCCCCCCTGGCTGTCATGGCCAGTTGGACGCCCCAGAGTCATCATGGCCATGGTGTTGTGGTAGCTGCTCAGATCGCTGCTGTCCAAATCGTCTGAGCTCCAATAACCTGACATGTTGGAACGTGGCCGTCGCTTTGCAGTCGCCTCTGATTTTGTACCCCGATCTTTACTTTTGGATCTACGATTCTGCTTCCCTCCGTCTTCAGTGCTAGACGAGCCTCCGCCACTGCCAGTGGAGCGTCCATTGACACCTTTCATGTTGTGGCTCTCCAGTGACTGGGACTTAGCAAAGAGCTTTTGCACCGAGTGCAGCATGTATCGGATGCGTCCAGGACTGTCTGTGCGTTGCTTGGCGGCAACAGCAGCGGACGTTCGATGAAACTGCAACGTGCTGAATCCGTCACGGCCTCCAGGTAGCTGCTTATCAAACTCCAGCAGACTGGATGGTGCCTGGTTCTTGGTCATATGATGTGATATAGTTGCTGAGCCGCTTGTAATCATAGGTGTTCGTGCACTCAGTCCTGCCATGCCCATACCCGTTCCCATGCCCATGGACACAGACGTGCCCATGGTCCCTGTGCTTATCCCGCCGATGCTGTCTCCAGGTGGGGAGAAGTCAGACTGGTCATAGGAGTTGTAGTTAATCCTGGGGAAGGTGCTGCTGTTGGACAGCTGGTTGTTGAGGGGCAGCATGCACTCTGGTGGAAGGGAGCCTGGGTTGGATGAAGGATAGAGGTGAGGGTCCATGGTGCCATAGTGGTCCATTGTGGGACTCAGCAGGTAAGGGCTGCGTGGGAGAGTGCTGGTCTTCTGAGAGTAGAGGGCCTCTGCATGGCCCGGGGAAGGCTCGCAGGAGTCAGACAGGTGTCTGTTACGATTGGTCCCCAACCCTTTCATGGTGGCGAGGAGGTCCAACCCTCTAGAAGACCCCCAGGCCAAGAAGAGATGACTGCTGACCTTGGAGGTGATTCCTAGATAACAGAGACAAACAAGACAGAAAGACACAACACAAGAGAGGGAAGAGGTTTTAAACTGGTTAATACAGTACTATACAAATCACACAAACACAGACATACACATTCAAACTCAAAGGCGCCTAACAGCTCAGCCACACAAACACGCCTACTTATGTGCCAAACCAGGCTACAAACAGGCTAGCTGTAGGGCTGTGAGGGAAATACTGCACAGCGAATGAGCCAGCTTTCCATTGCCTCCCACAGCGAACATCTGTGTTGAAATGCTGGAAGTGGATGGAAAAACAACGTGTGGAACAATGAGGAGCTGTAGCCAGTGGGCCAGGGCATACATTACGGGAAGAAAAACAATTGCTGGCAGTCATCTGTAACTCCATACACCTCCACAGCTATGTGGGGCTGCAGTACATGCACAAACATTTCCATTCATGTGCACCAATCAACAGATTAAACTTTGTGTTGGTGTAGCATTTGATACTGAATCTTAAAAAAATGAACAAAAAAACACTTTAAAGTCTAAAGAATAGACCTGCTGCTGCCTCTCAGCATATCCTACTAAATCTCAGGGAGAACCCTCTCTATCAGCTTGTAGCACTCTTTCTCTGCCCATTATTCCATCTGCTTATCCTTCTCTCTCTTCCTCCACTCTTCTGTCTCTCTCCTCTTCCCACCTCCAGTGGGTTTCCCTGGCACTCGTCGTCGAGCTCCTGTCCTGTCTTTGCATGGCGAGCCAAGGATGGCGGGCAGACTGTCATAGTGAAACCAGTAAAGAGGATTTGACCAGTGGGGGGGGTGGGCGGGTTGCAAGAGTTGGCAGCAACACCTCCTTGTCCTACTAGTCAAGCTGTGCCAAGGCCCTGCCTGGCAAGGCAGCGATGATGGTACTTTATGCATGGAAAATGATAGATGATGAAAGAGAAGGTGATAGAGACCTTTATGGCGTTTAGGCATTGACAGGTATATTCATGAGTGGCTCCTTATCCAGTGTGGAATAATCAGCAACAGGAAATGTGTAAAAGAATGCCAGAGAGTTGCCATTCAATCAGTGTGAGCTGGTCTGCTCTCTATCACACTTACATTTCAAGCCAAAAGAATACCTTTCCTTTTTCTGCACTCTGTTTTTTGAGGAACGTATGAATAAATGAAGTATAGCGACTATCTGTAAAGTGTGTGATTTCTTTTTATCATACCTGAAGGAGCCCTGCCTGCAAAGGCAGATACCATTTTTGAAAGTCTATTCAAAACTCAACAATGTGCACACTGCTTCCTTATCTCTGCTGGTGTTGTTAAGTGAATGCAGTTTAAAAGATTACATCTGCTTTGGGTGAAATCCTAGAATTGAATGTTTCCTCACCAGGAAGAATTTTGTGTCCTTTATTGCTTGTCTTAGCAATCACAAATGTTTATTGAATCCATTTGTCATTTAGTGTTAACCTTGGAAGCTGCAGCGGAATGGCACATTTAAATCAGCCCTCATGACTCAAACGTCTTATACACAGTTTGTTGGATTTCTAACATAGTTGTATCACTTTTCTTGCAAATTCCTCTCCAGGATTGATAAATAGTAGTTGTAGTGAATGTTAGCATGCAGGATATTAGATTTAGATTGGACAGAAAAAAAAGACGAATGATGTATCTTGACATTACAGTCCCTGCAGAGTTCCGGCAGATGTGAAGAAAACTAATAAAGTGGTTAAAAACTCAATCTCATCCTCAGCACGGTACATTTATTCTTAATTTATCTACAGGAACTCAGCTAGGCAGGCCAACTACGCTTTGAATGTATACATTTACAGCTGCTTTGCACAACTGCAGACTTGTACTGGTGTGCCCTGTGGGCTGTCAGCCTAATCAGCTAGCCATCTAACCACCACTTTGATTCTGGCCCGGTACTCTTACTGCATGTGCACCTACTGCAAAAATACCAAAGAGAGAAGCTACAAAACAAGAGAAACTACTAATGAGGGGAGGGGAATGCAATTGTTTTCCCTTTGGAAGCAAGTTATTTTAACTGTCAGCCTTGCAGTTGATGGTTTTCTAAAAGTTTAAAATCAAATTTGAAACCAGTAAAACTAAAAGAAGTCTGCTTTGTACTCCTGTGAGAGGGACATTTGAATCTACAAAATACACTGATTTGTAAACATGTCACAAGCAAGGATGTTTGCTTTAATTCTCAGTGCTCACCTTCGTAGAGCTAGAAACCTGCAGGAAATGAGATAATTGCACGTTTCAGTGTACTGACAGACAGAAAGACAATAAGTGATGGTATGTTGAGAAGCGGCTCATGATTACACCTAATTCACAACACAATGAGAGTTGATTGTGAGAAGGCACTGAAATGTATTGTGTGTTACCTTACCTTGTGCGCGCACACACACACACACACACACACACACACACACACACACACACACACACACACACACACACACATTACTTCAACATACTTCTAGCAATTAGCTATTTGCAGAAAAAAAAAATCTCCTCATAAATTATAAGCCTGGCTTTCATTATTAGCATGCTGCAGGCACAGACTCATTTAGTGTCATTAACAGAGCCTCTCTGAGTGCCATCTCTGCTGATAGGGTCAAATCCTCTAAATCCTTTTACACCACATTAGCTAACTGCCTCATATCCCGTCGTGACACGCCACTCAGCTGAGCTTAGCATACCCTCCTCAATGTGTCAACCAGCACGCCTCAAAATGACAGCGATAGTCGCATTATTAATGAAGGCGGGATTGTAAACTGTAAACTGCCAGTCAAAAGTTTTGAACACTTTAGCACAGTTACAAAATGTCAGCTATTTTTGGTTAAAGCTCAGAAACTGTGAGAAAACACAAATAAGGAAGAAAGAGAAATATGTGTGACTTTGTTCTGATCTCAGTCACTCTTATTACAGTTATATGGGGCAGAAAACATACTGTAGACTTGCCCTGTAATTGTCATTTTCTATATCATTAAGTGGTTGACCATTTCAGCGCGCTGGCTTTAATGACGCACTGATTATGAGCTAATTAAAATGCTGATTCATAAGCCCTTAAAGGCATACTCAGTGATTTTGTCATAGTGCCCAAATGTGCCCTCAAATCCTGTTAAAACATTAATGAAGTTATTCATACAGTATGAAGACTTATTTTTTCTAAGTCTAACTATAATGAAACTCCAGGACATTGTTGGATATTTAACGAACAATATTAAAATGTAGGGTGCTCATATTTTCACAGACAGTGTGTGTTATAGAAGCAGACTTATATGGTGCTTTATTGTAACAGTATCATATTCATACACAGCCTAAGCTGTGGTCACTCTGTCAAATAATGGAAAAATTGCAAGGTTCAATACTGGGCAGATAGACAGCAGCTTTTTCAAAAAGTTTAGATTCAAATATTTCCCTCTCCATAAAAATCTAGGATAATGTGATGACTTAGGCCCCTTCTACACATGTACAGATATTTTTTTACAAACTTATGTTTTTCTCTTCTCGTTTTGGCCTCTCGTCCACACACTAACAGAGTTTTAGGTTACTAAAAAAGATTTTTTTTAAAAAAAAAATTCCTTCTGCGATGCCGATATTTCAAAATTCCAGTAATTGTTTTTCTGCGTGTAAAATGAAGGGTTTGAGAAAGATGATGTCATCTCCTCAATTTACGCATGCCTATTTTTGCTTTGTGTAATGCGCAGACGCTAGAAACAGCAACCTCCTCAGTCTAATTATTACTTAAAGGGCCAGTGTGTAAAATGGGTTGAAAACAGTGACATCAGTGGTCAAATTCTAGATTGCAGGGCTCACTCGCTCACCCCTCCCGTCGGGTAAATGACGGTGGCCTCGTAGGGACAAAAAGTCTTGCGCACGAGATTTTCAGGAGTAGGTCTATCTAGCGACGAGGTGAATATTTATTTAGAAATCTAAACCATGTTACGATATTGTAATGAATCCCTCACGAGCAGGAGACCAGAGGAGCGTTCGGGAAAAAGGCCAGTTTATTTGAGCACTCCAAAAACGCTGGTAACACTCCAGGGGGTAAAAGACTCCGTCCCAAACTCTGACTCTTCTAGCGTAACAGACATACTTCATACACACATACTCGTTTACCATACCTAGCGGGCACCCCCTGCCCTCTCTGCTCCACCAATCTCCAGCCCGCACACTGACTGACAGCGTAGCCTGTAAACAGAGCTCAGCTGTTTATTTAGCCTAGCGATATCTCCGGACTATAGTAGCTGCAATGGACGACTTTGAACGCGATTTTGAAGAGTTTCTTGTAGCGGACACAGACCTAGAGCTATACCTGTTTGAGCCGGAGCATACAGATGAGGAACTCCATGTGTTTGATGCTGAGCGGGCGAGAAGAGAGGCTGAATGCACAGAATGGGATTCAGTGCTCCTGCTACCATCGTTGGGGAGATACATATCATCAGGAGGGAAAGTGCCGCAGAGAGTGCATCACAAGGAGTGAAGTTGCGTCTTCTTTTCCTCGCAGATGACGGTTCGGGTTCATTCTCTCCTGTTGCGTGGTAAGTGTGGTCCATTCGCAAACTTTATAACTAAAAAAACTTTTCACTACTCTCTATCGACGAACTACTAACACTCTCTGCTGTTTCCTCCTCCTTCTTCCTTCCTTCCGCTGTCTTCGTTGGTTCATTTACACATGTGAAACGCGTTCTCTGGCTGGCTGGATTGTCCGCTCGGTCTGCCGTACATACATGGCGGCGCAAGATGGCGTCCTCTCTAAAGCAAGGCCCTTGCTATATATATATAAAAGCATAATTATAAGGCTACGAAAACCAAACAAATTTTATTTTATAGTGATTATACACTTGTATAAACATATTAATGGGTAGAATATTCAGATTCAGATTCAGATTGACAATAAACCATGCCAAATATTACACACTGGCCCTTTAAAACCCAAGGTACTTTCACACCTGCCCTGTTTGGTTTGGTTCAATCGAACTTTAGTTCATTTGCCCCCTCAGTGCGGTTCGTTTGGGCAGGTGTGAACACAGCAAACGCACTCAGGTGCGCACCAAAAAAAAAGACCTTCTTGAAGAGGTGGTCTCGGGCCAGTTACAAACAAACTCTGATGTGATTTGTTTAAGGTTAGAACGTGTTCCGACTTCGATCCGAACCAACTGCAGTCACATTAAACATTGTTTGGGTTAAACATGAGCATGTTACAGTCCTGGAGGATTATTAATGTGCGCCTCCTCCTGTACTGCCTTAATATGCACATTCAGCACATCCAGTGCATCAAAACATTGTTTTCTAGTTGGAGCCTCGCCTCATTTTCAAACTGTATGGTTTGACTATAGTGAACAATGACAGCAATATAGTCCATGATGACCAGCGCTAAAATCAACCTGCGTAGTTGTCCCTCCATTGTGACATTAGAAAGTGTCACATTTATCTTGCAAGTGTACTCTTCTTCAACGTTTTACTTCCTGGATCTTTCCCCACTGGAGAGCAGCTTTCTCGCATTTTGCAAGGCATTTGATCTGGTCTGCTTGTAAATGCTGCCGTGAGAACATGAACCAACTCTCGGCAATTATGCAACTTTGTATCAAAATTAGTCCCTGATTCGGACCGAAACAAGACTCCAGGTCTGAAAGCACACTTAAACTTGGTACTGCTGCACCACTTCACGGACAAACAAAGGCATCTGCTGCACCCAATGTTTTTTCTCCACCTCAGCACCCACAGCTTCAAGTCCGCCAGAAACGACGGTTTTAGATCAGACCTGGTTGAACCAGCAGATGGTGGCACATTTTCCAGAGTGAGATTGCTGTCGATGAGAAGTGGAAGGAAAACTTTCCCATATCCAACGAATCACGTTTTTTGGGTTATGGTGTGGACAGAGACATTTTGTAAAATTAGATCATGTGGACAGAATAATTTTTTAAAATGGAGGGGAAAAATATCCATTTACAAAAATATCTGTATATGTGTAGACAGGACTAAAAATGCCTGGAAGGTGTTGCAGGTAACATGGTTTTTATCAAGCAGGGCAAACACAGTGTGACAATCAAGCCTGGCAGCTAATAATTATGCATCATATACAACCACTGATGTCAGTAGTTCTGACACAAACCTGCCACAGTATCACTGCAGAGTATAATAACAGAGGTCAAGAGACACGCTGACCCTCAGAGAAGAAATAATTCAGGTCAAGCTTCTGCAGTCATTACACGGTGCTGGACAGACAAGTGTGTGTGTCTCACTCTGTGTACAGTGCTCATAGAGAACAGTGCACACATGAACTTTAATGTGTCTGTGTTTGTGTGTGTTTTTACACCCTGCTTAGAGCGTCTGGTGGTAGCATCTCCCTGCCTTGTGCACTGGGGAGCTGCCATCTGCTCCTCCAGTGGGAAAAGGGGCGTTTGGCACCGTGTCCAATTCATGACCTTACTCATTCTCTCAGCCGCAGCAACCTCAGAGCCACAGGCAGTTCACACCGCTGACCAGAAGAGGGCGATCACACTCAATGCAAGCTGTACTGTGTTTCTGTCAAGTTCCATCACTCTCTGATGTGTTCATGCAGCATGTG
Organism: Epinephelus moara; assembly: GCF_006386435.1. Classification (NCBI taxonomy): domain Eukaryota; kingdom Metazoa; phylum Chordata; class Actinopteri; order Perciformes; family Serranidae; genus Epinephelus; species Epinephelus moara. The sequence goes on from NC_065529.1 coordinate 20,489,992, forward strand.
GGGATGTTGTGGAGATTTACTTCTTCAAGTCAGAGTTTTACAGAATTATTTGTCAGTCACAGAATCTGTCAGACAGCACTGGAGATGTGATGGAAAAGTCTGTGTGGATGATGTTGAGTAATGTTTAAATAATGAGTAACAGCAAAGAAGTCCAAGTCCACCTAAAACTACATTGACTCTGAAGCAATCAATGTCTTTTCTGATGATGCTCATAAATCAAGGAGTTACAGTATGTTTCAGCCTTGACTTTTTTTGCTTAAAGGATATGTCACCCACAAAAGGGTCATTTGTATATTAATTACTATCTGTGTGTTACCTTGAATTCTTGAGTCGGAGTAAAAAGGATCTACATTAAACAACAGCAATCTCTAACACAAGTCTTGCAGTATGATCCAAGTCTCATTTATTCAGTCGTATGCACAGCACTTCCCTAACACATGCATTTCACCTAAAACCTTACTATTTAAGACACCTACACATAAACAGTCCCATGCAGGGTAAGTAGCGCAGCGAGGCTAGCATGTGCTCTGAACTCTGCTCAATGGACTACACAAGCAAAGTTCAAACACATGCATCTGCCCAGATGTAGTACTCAAATGCATTCATTTTAATAGTAAGGTTTTAGCCAAAAATGCATGAGCATACAACTGAATAAATTAGACTTGGATTATACTGCACAAGTAATTTGTGAGTTTGTAAACAGATATTTTGACATAGTTTTGCTGTTGTTAAACGCAGCCCCCTTTTCCTCAAGTTCATCAAGAATTTTTCTCTGTTTTTGGATTCTTCCCTCACCGTGGAGGCATGTGAGAAAAAGTTTTCTTTGTGAATTCAATGTAACATGGGTTGAGTAACTGATATACAAATGATAGTTTTGTGGTTGAAGTTTACCTTTAATGTAAAAAATGCTTTGCATAAATGTAAAAATACTCCATTACAAGTGAAAATCCCTAATTTAAAATCCCCTATAAGTAAAGTATAACCAGCAAAATGTACTTAGAATATAAAAGTAAAAGCACTTGTTCAAGCAAAAAATGATGCCTGTCTTTTATTAGTGATTATCACATACTGATGCATTAAGGTATAAGGTAGGGGCACTAGTTTTACCCATTTTATATATACTGTAGTATATATACCGTAGTCAGGTATTTTTCACCAGTGGTTCCAAATGTAGGAATTGGGCAGCTCTTAAGATAAGTCTACGGGATCCGGAGATGATCAATGGGATAAGACAGATGAAAAACTAAAGTTCTACTACAAAAACTTGTTGTCATTTTGGTACAGTACATTACATATACAGGGATGAATGTTTTGGGATAAAAATGGCTGAATGCAATAAAACGTTCAACAGCAGCACAAAATAAAATATAGATCAATTTTTGATCTTCAAAAACCCAAACTGTTTGAACCTTAATGGGGGCCTGTATGTTTAATATCATCCTAGGGACTACCTGTCAGTCTTTACTCTGTCAGACTTCCCTCAATTCACCTTCTGTAAATGTCCAATTATTAACAATGAAAAAGCACTACATGAATATTTTACCCATTTTATTCCAACAATATTTCCTCAAGTATTTCCCTGAATTAGTTCCAAGAACAAATTGACTCTTCACTCTGGGTCAAGGTGACAATTTTCATACCCGATATTTTCATTCACAGACCCAGGCTTTGCCATCCTGGAAGCAGTAAAACTGACCGCTACATACTGTATCAAAACGTCACTGGGTTGTCTGTTGTAACCCTTGAGTTTCCAGATTTTTCAACCGGTTGCCAGTTTCTAGATTGGCAAATCTGTGGGCGGCCAGATTTAGATTAGAGACCGTGCAAAGGACATCATCCCCTCATCTGAGCAAACGCTGTACAGAGAGGCAGTTTGTCAGAGCACAGCTCAGTCAGTCAGCGCTGAGCCCATCTGCTCCGTAGGCTTACAGCACTGCCCTGGAAGACAGGGGGCAGCTCTGTGTGTGTGTGTGTGTGTGTGTGTGTGTGTGTGTGTGTGTGTGTCTGAAGGCAGTGTGTGTCACATGTAACAAGGGGAGGAGAATGCGTACAGGCTGCTGGTGAGGAGGAAGGGACAGCAGGAAGTGGGGGAAAAGCTGTGGGGAGAAAGGTGTGGGTTTCGACGGCAGTGAAAATGAAAGCAATCTGAAGGGACTGAGGAGGTGTGAAAATGAGTAAATGTGTTGTAAACTGTGCACTGGGGAGAAGGTGAGGGAATATAATGACACAGAGGAAGATGAGAGACAAAAATCATCAAACAGGGAGACACACAGCACAGAGGAGGGAGAGCCAAAGAGGTTAATGTCGCGACAGTTTTCCGCGTATATGAAGAAAACAAGCTATGATTTTAGTTGATGAGATATAATCAGTTGATACTGGAGGAGGAGATGTGTGTCAGATAGCAGAGTGTTGGATGCATTTGTTTATCCCAGGAAAAGGTGTGAGGGTGTAAATTAGTGTGAATATGTGAGGCATATGCGTTTGCAATATAATAATTGCCCATGACTGCTTGAAAGATTTGAATATTTTTTGCCTTGGTTTAAGTTATGAGGCCCTGTTCAAGTGAGAGCTAATTGAATAATTTGTCAGTCACTGAATGCCTCTGAGTGTTTGCGAGCAGAGACACACAAACACTCGCTCGCATGTATGTGTGTCACGTAATAAATAATTAATAGTGCGTATGTGTGCGCATGCATGTGTGCGTGTGCGGCAGGCTAACCTTGTCCTAATTACACTCTATCTATTCCATCAGTGCTGCGCTCTGGCCTATTTTCACGGCTATAAATTTACCACTCTCCCCTCTGTTGTGATAGATGACCCACTCATTTTAGCCCATCTCTGAAGACTGTGAGCCAGAAAGGAAGTCAGTGAAAGACAGTGGCACCACTTCTCTGCTTATGGTGGCGATGGAACTTTCCATGTCCTCAAAACTATTTGTGTGTGAAGTTAGTGCATTAAAACAGGTGTGGGGTGATGTTGTTACCGTTTTTGTTTTTTTTCCAGATGAGGAAAGCCTTGTATGAAAAAGCAGGGAATACATTAAGCAGCTGAACGTGTCACCTGGAGATCTCCAGAGTGTTTTACATTGAAGAAAGCAGCTCTTCCCCGCTGTTACACTGCACAGAGTATTTATGAATTCGGAGTCTTGATGTTAGCAGTATTTAGAGACTTCAAGGCTGAGTATTGAAGAGCATCTTTTGTCTCTGAAGTGATGCCAAAGCACTGAACTGTAGGCACAGTTTCATAGTTGCTATTCTGTCACTGTTCCTGACCTCTAATCTGCCTGGAGGGGAGACAGTGAGGAGACAAGAGGTCAATAAAATGTCACATTTTTATACGGCTCAGGTCTGTAAATACACAAATGCCAATCACCCAGCTGATTCTCAACATCATATCTACCAGATACATATCCAATATTTCAGACACAATTCAACAGGTGTTAATTGGTTGTGAGGGCTCAAGGATCAAACAGCCCAATCTGTGCGTCAGCTTTGAATTCAAGTGTTGAAATAAACAAATGAAAGCACTTAAATCTCACTTGCCCTTGATTTGCTGGCAGTGGGAAATAATTACCTTTTAAAATGTGTTAATTCAATGTTGAGTTATATCTCAATTATTTTATAATCCACATAGTAAACAAACACTGACGCACTTTCCAAGTGTTTGCACCATAGTTTGGGTTCCAGGGTTCAATGTCTGACTACAACTCAACCCAAAACAATGAATCTGTATAAACCAAAGCTATGAAAATAAAACAAGAGAAAGTGAAAACATTTAATACTTATGCCATATGACGATATAAAATGTAGCTTATACTTTTGACCTTCACCTCTAATCTGTGTGGCAGCCATTATCACGGGCCACATTCCAACATGTATCACCCACTCCCACCACTTTGACCTTGTTAATGTCCCTTTGTGGATCTGTTGGGACAGTCTACCTGCAGGTGTGAAGGCAACTGTGTGTAAATCACCAAGCAAACTATTTAGCCCAGGGGAGTCAAATACATGGCTCGCGGGCCAGAACTAGCCACCAAAGGGTCCAATCAGGTCCACTGGATAACTCTCAACACCTAATAATAATGAACTAGTGAAGGCTGAGAGATGTCAGATTTCATGAGCAAGTTAAAAAGTGAGTAGCTGTCTGTGTAAAAAGCTGCTTCAGTGGCTTTTTTACACCATAAACACAATATAGTTCTCTTTATCTAATACTGAAGATTGTGCAAAACATTGTCAATCAGCAGCTCCAGTAGAAAATAATGTGCATCAGACTTCTGTCTTCAAACTAGGGCTGCCCCCTGATAGTCGACCAAACATTAGTCGACCAGAAAGGTCAATAGTCGGCAAGATTTCATTGAAGATTGAAGATTTCAAAACCAAACAAATGTGAAACTCTATTAGGAGCTGTGCCTTGTCAAAATAAATCAAAACCTAATTTAATTTGAAAGGACAGACACAGGAAGTGGCCAAACTGCGGTCAGACAGGAGTCACGTCACTTTACAGGGCTGGTACCTGTGGTTGTCACACAAGCTAGTTAATAACATGTCGGGCAGGAAATCCAAAGTGTGGGATCATTTTGAGAAGGTGAAGGACGAACCCAAGGTGATATGTAAACTCATTCGTCGACTACTAATATGACTAATCTGTAAGTAGCTACATGCTAGGATAACTACACAGGAGTATGTAAAAATGCATGTGTAATGACAGTGAGTAGACTGACTGAATGTGGCAATGTGGCAATGTGGGATGTGTACTTGTACATCTTCACACTAAAAGAAAGGGAGACATTTGGAGGTTTTTTTATGCAATGGTTTTACTGGCCCGACCCACTTGAGATCAAATTAGATTATGCGTGGCCTATGAACTGAAATGACTTTTACACCAGTGATTTAAAAGGACTTGAGTATACACTGCTTTTGAACAACTACTATCTTTCTTAATCATTCATGGCTGTCCAGTAACTACATTTTCAAAGAGCTTGTCAACAGTCAGAATAATATCAAAAGCAGTACAACTTTAAAGTATAGATTTACATATTTTCAAGTCTGTCTTCATAAAAATAATCACATGCCCATATGTACGCTGAAAGAGTCATTTTTCATTGGAATAATTTCCCCTTTTCATGCTGGCCATAAAATGATCCCTTTATAGCATGACTCCAGTGTAAGAGACGGGGGACAAAATCCAGCACAAATACATTTTAAAGTTCAGACGAAGCTAATAAGAGGCTTCAGCAGTCTAAGATACTCAAATCAAGTGGGTATCTTAAAGTCACTGTCTTTTCAGAACAAAATTCCCTCTTTGTGTTCCTTCACATGCAGTGTTGTCTTGCTGAGCCGGAGAATAGATAGTGACACGATAAGGGAATATTGTACTATAAAAACTTTTGAAGATACCCACTTGACTTGGCAAGTTCAGACTGCTGAAACCTTATATTAGCTTCAGCTGAACTTTGAAACGCATTTTTGCACAAAAGGAGGGTTTTGTCTTTTACCTTTAAATTCTACAAGGCTTACAGTTTAGCACCGTACAGAGAGCTGCTGAGCAGACTGTCGGCTCCACACACATCTCCCTCGGTGTTAGATTAGGAGGAAGATGAAGGAGAGATGAATGAATTAGACCTTTGCCACATTGTTTTGGAAATAAAAACAAAGGTTTTGCACTGATATTCAAACACACAGCTCTTCCCATTTCTGTCCATGTTACTTGATCCACACAGTGCCACGACTGGGTGGTAGATTCTGGGGCAGCTCTGTGCTGTAACCGGCACAGACATAACTCTTGAGAATACATTTTGGGGTTAGCTGAAAGATGCTTTCAGATAATCAATATCTGTAGGTGAGTCTGCACCCATTGGGAATTAAAGGCTCTGACGTCAGAGGCCTAACAGGTGACACAAGAGGAAATAGTTTAGGAGATTTTGATTAATAGGGTTTCAAATCACCACCACTTTTAAGTGACAGTTGACCCCTTGCTAAGTCCCGCCCCCAGACACAGACTGGCCAATCATAACGCAGCATCGGGCTGGCTCAGACATGGGTCTGATAACACAGCTGTGCTCCATTGACTCTGATGCAATCATTTCAGATTTCCTTCATTTTCAGGCTGGTTTGGTGGATTTGGAGCTACATTTTGTGCCTGGAGCACGTCATGTATTAATGATACGTCCTTAAAGTGCATTTTGTAGACCCCTCTGTCTGCTTCTCTATTACACACTATTTCATTTTTCCAAAAATATGATAATATTTCTTCAGGGAGTGCAGTAAGTTACTGTGTGGGCTCCATGCCTACTCCGACAGCTTGATGGACCATCTCAAAGGGGCGGAGCTTAGCGAAAAGTCAATTACTGATTCTGTTAATCCTTGTTTTAAACCATCATTAAATGCCCTTTTATATTGAATTACCTTGTTTGTCTATTTTCATGTGAAGCTCTTTGTGCTGCATTTCATGTATGAAAGGTGCTATATAAATTAAGTTTATCATTATCATTATTATTACTCTGTTCACAACTACAACCCACAGACCGAAGAGTGTTGTTTTATATGGCAGTGTGGCTATAGCTAGTCGCTCAAAGTCTCATTTGATTGGATAAACTTTTGTAAATGACCCTGAGTGCAGGATGAGTCATCAGACATTTAAAACCGGCAGGGATTTGGAAGTGAAAATACTCTGATACTGATTTTTTGACATAAATTTGGCATATAACAAGAGCAAATGATGAACTAACACAAGGGCACATGATTAAAACTGGGAAACTGTATTTTTCATTATAGGGTACTTGAAGTATTTAATCTATGGGAGCCAAGAGCAGTGGGTTAACTTGTTGAACTAGCACCACATCGGAGAGGATCCAACGCTAACCTCATAATACAACCAATCTGAACCCAATTTCAGGCTAGAGACATGGTGACCAGACATGGCCTGACGCTACTTTATTCGAGAGTATATTTTTATATTTTGGAATGACACAGGGATGGGTGTCTCTTGCTGAGTCCTGCACACAGTGAGGCGCAGCGGGAGGAAGAGGGTTGTGGGCTGCAGCTGTGGCCTCTATCTCTAGACTCAGGGCAAATCACAAGGACTAATGCAAAGAGACATAGAGATGTGCACATATGCATGCACACACACAGACACTGGCATAATTTTATGAATGCACAGACACCATTCAAACACTCACACACACACACACACACACACACACAGTAAGGATTCACTTCAAAGGCTAAAAGATCCTGACATTATCTATTACACTGACGGCACCACATGCTGCAAAACTTTAACCATAAACCTCAGCTGTTCTTTGATATCAAACTATCACACCAAATTAGAGCCGTCTCTCTTTAATTATATGTTATGGGAAACAACATAGATAACATCAATGAGTATTAATATTTGAAGTTCAGAGCAGAATTCAGTCTTTCATGTTTTTGCACAACCAAAACTGAGGTTGACTTTCAGGGTACAAGACGAAGTTAAATGAAGGGGTTATAAGAGGTTTGATGTTTTTTTTTTATCTTGACTAGACTTTTGTAAGACCTGAAGCTTTAATGAAAGCTCCCAAATCTCGTTCTTAAGCTACAGCTCAGTGACGTCCTGTGCTGTCTGCGAGTTGCTGCATTGCATGTGTTTGAGCTATGAGCAGTCACCCACAGCCTGTTTTGAACAACCACAGCACAGCTATAAATCCCACCGGGATAAGCCTTAAACCTCACTCACTTCGAAATGCCCTTGGCCTGACACACAATAGCCACGGTTCATTCTGGCACATCCACGCAACCTTGACCCCCACTCCCACACCAGCAGAGGAAGCAGCAGCAGCGCAATATACGTCCTGCTGTGAAAGGAAAAGGTGAAAAGTCACTTCCTGTTGAGATGTGAAGGGTGATCGGGTGACAGGGGGGGAGGGGGGGAGTGTAGACAGGGGTCCCCTCTGGATGCCAAGTGGGTCAACCTTGCACTCATGCCTCACAATCCCCACATGACGTCACAATAATACCCTAATGGCCGTCTGTCAACCTATCAACAGCACAAGGATGAGCCGTTGTCATGACAACGGTCATAAAGCCAGCAGGACAGGCAGGGATGGTACATATATATGGTTTTATATCACATAGAGCACTGACATTTAGGAGATGTGAGCCGCAGCCCTCAGACCATATAGCTGTTGCTCAAAGTCACATGGATGTATTACTGTACACGTGACTTCCATGTGTGACATACTTTACAACAAGTATATGTGGGCAGAAAATATTTCTGCAACATGGAGGTCGACACTAACTTGAGAGTCACACTGAGGAGGCTAAATGGCTAAAATCACATCATGCACCATGTTTATGTGCACTAATCTAGAGTCATTGGTCCTGCAGCAAATACTAAACTACTTTGGTGTTATTTGGTTCAGTATCATTTATGATGCCATGTAAAACCTAAAAAAAAATCCTCCTCTCAGTTTCAACAGTCAGACTATAATTTGACATGAAACAACCTTGTGCTGGTGGAACCTGGAACATATTCCCCAGGAATGCATTGTAATACTGGATCAACCTTTTTCCCCTTTAAGGGCTATTGTTTTGTGGTGAAGACTGCAATAAAGCCCTTGTTGGTGAATGGCACCTGAACGCCTCACCATCTTTCCTGCTGCAGAGTGGTCTGGACCGCTAGGAGCTAGTTACCAGCTCATAACGAGCCAAGCTAATGTATTGTTAATAAGCCAGCGTATTCCCAACTATGGTTCGGAGCTGATGAGCTGTCACTGAGAAGAGTTAACAGTTAAAACAAAGCAGGGCACTTGATTGTTAAAGAACCGTTGGTTGTAAAGCTACCTGGCCATTATGTGAGTACAAATATTGTTATATGTACAAATAACACGAGTCCTGTCATCAATTATGAACTTGACACACTGCCCCAGGGCTGAGATTTTACAACAATAGTTGAATTTACAACAAAAGAATTGTTAATGTAAAAGCTGTAAACAATGAAATAAAGCCCTATTGTTCTGTTGTGGTGTTCCAAGGTGTGATTTATAAATTAGAGGCTGCTACACTACATTACGTAGCTGAAAAAACACACGCCGCTGTGCATAATTTGAGGCGCATCTAGTGCCAACAAGCAGCGTTGATTTGCAGTGCGTCAACATAAGACCACACACAGTTAATACTACTTTTACTAAAAGATCTGTATTGTACCAGCTCTGCAAAAGCCTAAAATCATGCGGACACCCACTAATTAAAGTTGATTTCTCACCTGATGAGCCTATCTCCAGAGCTACGACTCGCCAGGCAATATCTTTTTTTGCCACTGGCTTTATAGATAGATAGAATAAGTGATGAAGGACATTAAGAAGACATTTTCATTCCCCTTTTATATTCATTCCACAAGCTCATGGCTGAGGGCAGGTTTTAGCCCACAGCCAGTAAAGTGCTGGAAAAAGTTCATGGACACTGAGTGGGAGCAAAGAGAGAGTGGAGAAGAGAGCATAGCCTTGATGCAATGGTGTACAGAGCCCCTGCTGCGAAAGGGCAGGGTAAATGTCTTCAAGCAGCTTTGTGAGTGTACAGCCTGGTTTACTGCAATTGCGGTAGTTGCACCCCAAAGTGCTGGTTAGTGCGGATGACTAGTGCTTGTGAGAAAAGGAGAAGAAACCATAATTCTATTTCATTTTGTTCTTCTTTCACACTGAACGTGCTTCACTAAGTATAGCTTTGACTCTACTGTTTTCATTTTATTAGGTCTGCATCGTTCCACTAGCAGAATGAATCCCTTATTGGCTTTACTCAAACTTTGAGCTGTTGTTTACGATGTTACAGAGGTGATTCTCCAGAGTAAGGATGACTTATTCCTACAACTGTCAGGGAAGAGATCAAGGGAAGTGGCTACGTGTTATTGCATGTAAACACAGGTGCAGAGGTAACACACACTAGGCCCCACCCCTTTCAGGTAAGCCTCGTCCTTCCCGCCTACACAGTACAGTGTAGGTCTGGCTTTAATCGCACTGGGGGGCCAGGACCAGATCCTTGGTTCGCCTGCAATCTGGATAGTAGCAGTCTTCAACAACTTGTCTCTCATCATCCACTCTTCGACACATGTGGGCAAAAATGTGTTTTTTGAGGCGTGGTGAGGCTGGAAAAAGGATTGTGGCGTTAAGTGTTGAGGGGCAGCATGTCCACAAATGCTGGCCAACACCTTGCCACCGCCGCATTGAAAATACCAGGAGCGGCAATAATGACACATACCATTCAGCAGCGGTGTGTTTTGGCCTTGAGTCTGTTTAATCAACTGGCTCTCATGAGGTTTCCTTCCCACTGAGGTTTGAATATCACCACTGAGACTCATTACCTAACCGCATTGAAGCAGGTAATGTGGATCTTTGCTGATAGAACTTCTGAGTCAGAGAGGATGTTGACCTTGACATAGTAACACGGAGTGATTAACAATTTCTTTTTTTTCCCTTTTTTTGCATGCTCTATTCACAGTGTGAGTGGGCTGCGAGTTTCATCCTGATATATCAGAACATATCCATTTAACAAATTTTTTCTCTGCGGTGACTCATCTGAAAATACACAGATTTCAAAGGTAACAGCGCATCTCATCTCAGGGGGAAACCGGCGATTCATCTTTGCTTTTGAGGCACCATGAATAACAAAAGGTAGAAAAATATAAATGCTTGTGTGCAGCAAATTAAAGGCAGCAGAAAATGGGATGAAGTCATTCTGTATTTTTTAGACAGGATACCCTGTTTAAATTCCATGTGAAGGACATTAAGAGCACTTCTACGCTGTCCTAGTCGGACCAAAAAGTGTTTCCACGCCTGCCTCTCACTGTCTGCACACAGAAGAGGCTTTTTAATAGCACAGAATGAGCACTTTATAATGCAAGTGCGTAAAGAGACGAGAGAGGAGGGAAGGAGTGAGGAGACAAAAGAAGTTGTACACTGTGATTCAGGGGAATTGCCACAGTCTCTTTGTGTGCAGAAAGCTAGAAGAGAGGAAAGCATCAATCACAGCTGTCCTTTGCAGCCCTGCTCTCCTACCTACATTCTCATTCACTGGGTGCACTCAGCTTTGATCGTAGTGTTTCAACATTGTGGTCGTATGCTTCTTGTCTTTCCTCTCCGAAGCTATCATTGATCTGAATGTCCCCTGGCAAATGCTACGTGTCTCACTTTGACCTAAAAAGGAAAGCGGGAATTTCTTCACCGTGGAGAAAGTTGCACGATTAATTTGTTATCAAGCCACAGTTCACCTTTTGTGCACAGCTACTGTACAAAAGCCGGTGTCAAATGCAACCTCCAGATCCAATTCTAACACCTCTAGCATGGCCTATTGTGAGTGTGATGTCAGCTACACCCGCTCATCCCCCACCCTGGGGAGACTCCCATCGGGGGCCTTATGGGAAGGATTGAGAGGAGTCTCGTGATTGGAGCTTCCTGTTATCTCCTCACCACAGCAACAGGGCTGGCAGGACCCCTGTTTCTGCAAAAAAACTGGCAATATGTGTGCATCTTCCGAGGTGTACATGTGCCTGTGTGCGTGAATGTCAAGAACTACATTTGTATGCAAATGCATATCTCGGAGTGCATGTGTGTACGTGTGATATAAGAGGTGTGCATGCAAATATTTGAAAGAAACGACAAACATAGGATGTTGTGTGTATACTGTAGGTTTCTGACGGAAAGAGGGACAGCGGCATGAAATCAAATCTGTGGCCACATGTGAGAAGTGTTCATGTTTGTGGGTATAATCCTGAAATTGAATCTACCATGTATACCGTTTTACATACCCATTAAAATGAGGTAGACAAGCCCACCCAAGCCACTTTCAAGAGGCGGATCCCCATGTTTATGGCTGGGAGTGGTACAACTTGTGCTCACTGATATTTACAGTAGCAAGACCCTGACAAAAATAACATTCACTCCTTCTACAACAAACACAACATAATCCTAGAGACACAATGTTCAGTGATCTGTGAAATACTACAGTCATGTTTCCCCTACTTTCTCATTATCATTACACCGTTACACAACTACATAAGACCAGGTTTAAAAATCTCAATCCTCTCAAGTCATTTCTGTCTGTCGCTGAGTCCTATAAATCTTATTTTCTTGAAGTCCGTGAAAAAATCTGCCAATGCTGGCTAAATATTGCAGCTTGTTTCTTCTATAAAACAATAATTTTCTTGATATGAGTGTCTGAAAATGGCAGGTTGGTGCACTAGAAAAAAAAGAACATTTTAACTGAAAATACTTGAAATAAGTAGATTTGCATTGGAGACCAACATTCCCCCTGCACTGCTAGATCTTTTAATCTGTTAAAAACAAACTTTAAAGCTGTACTAATCGATAATTTATATTAATAATGGATCAATTTGGCTGCTCATGGTAACAAACTCACAGATAATTACTGTTCTTAGTTTAAAAGAACGTTATAGCTACTTTGAAGTCATTACTTTGGTTTTACAGCCCACAACTTTTCTGTTTTGGTTCAGTCTCGAAAAAGTTCTGATAAACCCACTGAATGCTAAATGCCCAGCATGTAATAGCAGACAGGCAAATTGAGTGACTAGCTGGTGAACCAAAACACTCTCAGTTCCAATTTGTCAAATATGGCAGCTTGGTTAGCGGCCCTACGCTTCACTTTTGATGCTGTAGGTACCCCTCTCGCATTGCTTTGTGATGCTCAGGCACAGTGTCTCAATTTCTGCTTGTTGCATGCACAGGGTCTTTTCAAAATAAACTTAAATGTTCACAGAAAATGTAGGTTTTGTCACCAAAGCTTTTTAGGTTTAGGGAACAAATCTACTTGGTTAGGTTTACAGAAAAAAGCCACGTTTTCGGTTAAAGTAAGCATGTTTGTTATATAACTTAAGCAAGTTAACGAGTAGACGCGTGACGTCTCCCATGATGATATGTATGTCACATGACAATAACTACATAATGTAATTTTTTTTTTTTTTAATTTAGCATTTGACAATGGACACAAACACTGGTCTCCTTAGTCAAAGTCCTATGTTTGTTTGACACATCCACCACCTCTTCCTCCCTCATAGAACTTTCTCTTTAAACTACATCATTGCTGTGAATGGGTTTACCTTGGGGTTTGTTGAAAGCCCGGTGCAACTCAGACAGACACTAAAGGGTGCCTTGTGCATCGGAATCTGACGCCAACAGCCACTGACCAAACTGCTATATTGGTATATCAGTGCTATTCCCTGGGAATGAGAACAGGCTGGGTGAAGATATTGAAGCCTTTAGCTGCTAAAGAGTCAGATATTTCCCTCGAGATGGTGGAGACCAATACAGTGGTATGAATATTGGACACAGGTTGTCACAAACTTCTGATGATGCTAATGTGGCTCTGTGTCTGCTGGCTGTGTAAATAGGACACGGTTTAGTAACACACTCACCATATCAAATATGTAAGCTGGTAATATGTGAAGGTTGCTCTCTAAAACTCCCGCACTCTTCTCTCACATCTTATCTGCAACGATTCTCCAAAAGCTGCAGCTTCTTATCTTTGCACTGACCGACTGCACTGTCTCGAGAACTGCTTGGAAGCTACAGCACCAGTTTCCAGGTGTACATCGAGCCGGTCCTGCCGGGTTTTAAATGCAAGCACAGATGCTTCTGGAAACTCGCTGGAAAGTCTCACATCCTCATCCATTATTGATAGCGCCTTAAGCCTTCCTGTGCTGGGGATGACAAACTAAAAACCAGAAGTGGCAACTCTGTAGCATAATATCGAAGGAAGGGTTGTGTTTGAAATTTGAATTTCCCTAGCTTGTCCTGCAGTGAGTCATCCTTTGATGTCCCATCAGTGTGTTTGCAGGGAATAGCAATTAGCTCCTAATAAATGGAGTCAGCGGTGAATCCTGTCCCTGATGGTTAGTGAGGAGCAGGCAGTTAAAGGTTAGGGGTCCAGGGCTACGGCTCTGCGCATGCATGAGTGTTTGTGTACTTAATTGTAACTTTCAGTGGGTTTAATTAATTTAAAAGCAACATTACCAGCTGAGTGCTGAGGTCAGACAGAGGACTTACATTGGCAGCTCATTTCTCAGAAGCCTCGATCTGAGTAGGAGGAGGTTTCCTGAAAAAGATATGAGGAAAACTGTGTCAGCCTTTGTGTCTTACCAACCCATACAATTATGTCTTTACTTGTTAACCGACGAGAAATCCTGAGTATCCTTTGCTACAGATACACACCCGCACCCACACACACACACAGAGCTGAGGATGAGGCTTTGCAGTCAGGTTAAAATGATCTGATTGAGAGCCAGTGCTTGGGGGCAACTTGTGTTCGGGCTCAGGCCGGCAAAGCTCCACCTTGTTGTCTACTTTACTCCTCTCTGCCCTACTTTTCTCTCTCTTCCTCTTCTCCCACACCTCGGAGGGTAGTACAAAGGCACCGACTCGCTTTAGCACATTTCAATCACGGCTGTCTCCCACTCATCCATATTCCAGTCGCTTTTATAACACCTGCAGTGTAACAGAAGCTATGACAATGTTGGATCAGGGCTTTTCTCTGCAAACAGTCTCACACTCACCACGTGTCCTGTCTGATAACACTACGGGGTCCATACTGAAGAGTTCTGTAAGTGCTCGGACACAAGACTGTGAGTGTGGGTGTCGGTGTGCCTTTGGACACCTACAGTCGTTATATGTGTTGAGTTTGTCACATTTACTTCTTGGTGCCTGTGTTAGGTCACATCACAGCCTCATCAAACACATTACAAAAGTATATTCTTTTTATCATTTTCAGCATCAGAGAGGGACCCGAAGCTTCTCAGCGCCGACTACAAAAGGCCTATACTTTGACAAGCACCATCCTAAATCTGTGGGAGAGAGACTCTGAGGTTATACATCAAACTGCATCCCAGCGCTCTTATTATGCATTATGGATTCCTCTCATCCTGAAAAATTCGGTTAGAAACGCCTTTGTTCATTGGTCTCACAAGCACGCACATATACAGTGTGCTGAAAGGTATAACCTTGATGTTACTATTCAAATGCAGCTCTGTTCAGTGTTTTATGCCACTGTTTTTTTTTCTCCTTTCTACATACCCAACTCACACAGCATGAAAACTGTTGGATATTCTCTTTGATATTTTGGACATTCATTTGTGATGGTGGCAAACACACAAAGCTACTCAAGTGCATTCAATGCCAAAGAAGGCATCAACATAGGAACCTGTTCCGGTTTTTTAATGTGTGTGACAAAAGATAAATATCCACCAGGTACGGGGTGTTTTTAATTCTACACACAGATCTTATCAGTTCATCTTGAGCAAACACAACCTCAGCTCTCTGCAGATCTATCACTATTCATAATATGGTAATTATACCGCACCTTTCAATGTTGGTAGGACAAAGTACTTTACAAGTGTCTCGCTTCAACATGTGGACGGAAGGAATCGGATATCAAACCATTAATAGGGGAGACTGGGGATGGTTCTAACAAAGGGATAGTTGTAACACTCTCAGTTTGGCCAATTAGAAACGAGCTGTGGTGACATCATCAACATAGTCCATGCCCATTTACAATTGGAGCTCAATGGTGAAGCTGCATGTCTCTGAGTCCAAATTTGTCTGTTCTAGAGCCAAAAAACAGTTTTTCAGGTGAGAAACCAAACATTTTTATCACAGTAGTTTTTTGCATAGTGTCCATTGTGTTGTATGTACAATTGTTTCACTTACATAGGTTCAAGTAGTAGTTTCTCTAGTTTAATTTGATGTGTTTAATTAGTGCTGGCTTTGAAGCTAAATGCTAAAAACGGTTAGGTCTTTCATGGCTGCTAGGCATGGGGAGGGTGGAGCTCTTCGAAAGTGTTTATTGTTCAACTGTTAAAATGCTGTTCAAATGTCAACCTCATTCAGGCTACAACACGCGCACGCACACACACACACACACACACATACACACACACACACACACACACACACACACACACACACACACACACACACACAGGTTAATACTTTATTATTCATTATTTTATTTATTTTATGTTATATATTTTCATTTATTTTATTGTACTTATTTTTTGTATTTATGTTATACATTTCTGTTTATTTTAATATTATAATTATTGTATTCTTACAAGTTCATTGTTCCTTCTTTATTATTCATTGAAGTGCTTGAATACATTTAGCCTATTGTGAATCTTTTTTAAGCACAATAATTTAATTGTTACATCCATCCCCAGCTAGTGTTAAAACTCACCCCGGTACTGGGGTACGTTGTAACAATATACCTCTTTGTATTTGACATTAATTTCCATAATCTGTGATGGTATAGTAGAGGTCAAAGTGTGTGTTATTTATAGCAGACAAATATGGGTACCACGTATAAAATTTAAGAGCTCTAACAAAAAAAACCCACTGAGTTACACTTGCTCAAACAAAAAGTGTTACAATCATCCCCGGTCTCCCCTACTCCTCAGCCATCCAATCATGGGGATGAGGATGAATATACTCACATTATGGAAGTACACTGAATATTTATGGAAAAAAAGTCAGTAAAATATCAAAGGTGCCTGTGCATCAAATGCTTCAGCCTAAACCACAAATGAGGTTGTATCTCCATGTCCTCCGAAATTAACCCCATGAGTGTTTTTCGATATGGCTCTCCACATGGGCAGGATGACAGTGTTTGCAAGTGCCTTCTAAAACCTTTACAAATAACCGTTACAAAAATGATTCATGTGGCCTTAAAAAACTGCCACCACTATGGTTAAGGGTTGATGAGGTTAAGGCCACTAAAACTAACTAGCTAAGGTGAAGGGAAAGATTATAATCAACCACAAATTGGTATCTGATGGAAGAGAGGATGCCTCCCGTGTCAAAGTCACACATGTTTTTGACTCGGCCATCATTCCTCCCTCAGAATTCTTGTGTTGCTACAACATTGGACTACTTCCACATTTGCTTTTGAGTGAGAACACTCATTATTTGCAGGACAAATGGGTTGTTTCAAGTGCTCTGAACAAAGGACCAATGCATTTTTCTTTGTGAATACAGCCTCGAACATTCAGAACTGTCGTGTCCAGGGGAGTTTCCAAAATATTTTAAAAGGAGCATCCTTTGGTATCTTTATCTTCACTATGCACATGTGCACAAGTAATCTGTGATGTCTTCATACATGTGGATACAGATTTCTCTGATAACTACACTGCTGTAACACAAAAGTGTTGACTTTTCTATGGCCAATAAGATGCTACGTTCAGATTGTAGGCAAATCGGATTTGATTCTTAAATCAGATCTTAAAGACGTGAAGATTTGTGTTTCCAGACATCACCAACCTATCTGCATGGGTTGCTTGGGTAATGACTTAAGCATTAGTCACAACATATTCGCTAATGACAAGGCCTTCCGTTGTGGAAGCATGAGAAATGTAGGTCTATCATTTAGTCCTCCAAACAAGTGTGATTGTTCGGAGACGCCAAAGTGACTTTGAATCTGATATGAGCAGCCAGAGAAGCCACATGCCCACAGGTAAGCTCGCCGCATCTCGCCCATGCCTGGGAGCCCTCTCCTTAGGTCGTTCTGTGCAAATATTTTGACTTATATCCTTCTTCTAAACACCAAGTTTCATTTTTATCCTATCTTAGATGGATCTTAGGATTCTCTGCCATAGCGTCCACCATACTCCCAGCTGCTGCTTCATCACTTTGGTCTCTACCCCACCTCCTTGCCACTTTTAGCTCTGGCTGGTTGACATGAAATGCATCACTTTGGTACACCAGTGCAGGAAAGTTACCACAGACACCAGACATCATAACTCCTGTTATGATGTCTGGTGCGGAATACAGAAAGCTTTTCCTGACAGCCATAGGCTTAATCAGCATTGTGTGAACTTTTTTGGCAAGAGATTGAATATATTGGATGTTCATTTATATATAAAAGTTTCCACTTCAGATTTAAAAAGAGCAGCCATTAAAGCAAAAGGAAAAAGCTTGATTAAGCCTGACCTGCCTGACTAAGAAATTGGCGAATATAAATGCAGCACGAACCTAAAATGAAACCAGGAGACAGTGATGGCTTGCAAATGTTAGGCTGTCCCTTTGGTTAGCTTTAATAGCACAATACTACAGGGTGAACCAGCTGCCCTCCAGCCAGCTTCAGAGGTGGAGGCAGTATAAAATGTCATGTTCCTCAGCCAGACCACTCAAATGGCCCAAATACACCACTCTGCCCTGGACACCCACAACCATTGTAAAATTTGTAACAACAGTTGCAACACCGTGGTTAGCTTTGATTTTCGGGACAGAATCAACAAACACAAAACTCAAAAGTGCTGTGACCTTTTGCAATAAAATGTCAAGAAAAACTGCACTCAAACACACACACGCACGCACGCACACACACACACACACACACACACACACACCTCTGAACAGTGTTGAAGGTCACCTCGCATCAGCTTCAAGGAGAATGACAAGAACAAGAACACAATCCAAAATTGCCTGTTAGTGACTATTAATATGGATCACATTAATTGTACACAGAGAAAAGAAATGATTTTAAAAGAAGTAAGGCACCCAATTACTGGAAATGTGTACGAAAAAAATAGTGAATGTCAATGGGCAAAGCTGATTCTCCCTCAGCCATTAGGATTCCTTCCACTCCCTAGGAGAACAGACACTCACACATGTTTAAGCTCTTCCACAAAGCACAGATGAACTAGAATTGAAGACAAATGAAGGACACTTTATGGAGTTGTGGGGATTGAATCGGGCATGGGATTCATGCCAAACCTCTCTTCTCCCGCTTCATCGCTCACTGCATATCCGAAGGACTAATGTCAAACTGCACTTCACGGCACTGGGTTTGTTGGGGCAACGTAAGATAAATTAGAAATGAGATTGGGAAACAGATTGAGGCATCAGGCCAGAGGGATCCGCTGATTGGGCTCTTCATTTTGGGAATGCATTATAAATGTCTGTTCACTGGCTGCGGAAAATCTCTCTCACTGATGGAAATTGGCCTCAATTGAGAAACAGTTACATTAGATTAAATGTTTCGGATTTTGTAGCTAAATTGAGTGCGTTGATGATTGAGGATTACTTTTTACCGCAGCAGATGTCTCCAGAACAAGCGTAGTTAAGAATAAAAAAAACACAACTTGATTTAGCCAACATTTCTGCACAATATATTTCAATAAAGGAACATGGATAAAGATTATGTTATGGGACTCTTTACTTTCACATTGCTCAGTTGCTGATTTTGATAACAGGCCTTTAACACCCTTCTCTAACTTTCTGTAAAGTCAACCAACATTTAAAGGACAGATATCTGACTTTCTCCAAGATGTGACGTGAGAGAAAAACTACAGGAAGTACTTTTAAACATGGTAATAGTCCCTGTGACGCCCTGGTCAGAACTAATGCATAACATATTAGGCCCGTTTCCACTGAAGAAGTTCCTGGTACTATTTGGGGGGCAGGAACCACTACAGGAACGTCCTCTCGCTCGGCCCTCTCAACCGCCGTGTCTCCACTCAGAGCGGAGAAGGAGGAAGGTTCCTGTAAAGTTACCAGGCTCGCTCTGTATGTGACGTAATCGTTGCGCGACCATTTTGACCGGGGTGACGTAGGGGCGTAGGAACGCCGTTAGACGTTAGCCGTTAGCGGTGTCTGTAATAACTCCGGTCACGGTCCGTGAAAAAAATATTTTTTCCAGCAGATGTCTTAGTTACAACATGACTGAGCTAACTGGAGTAGTTTCATGTTGTATCCGACAACGGGAGGCTTTTAACAGATGACGTCCTGATGTTAGCTTTGCTGCTGCTGTTAGCTG
>NC_065529.1:20509842-20510944 GCF_006386435.1 Epinephelus moara
AATATTTAGGAGGAAGGCATCATTTTATGGAGTCTGTGAAGGTAAGAACCACATGGGTTAAGTGGTTAGAGATTTATGTCCAAAAAAGCATTTTTCACTCATGAAAGTGAATTTAGTCTATCATAAGTTTCATGGGGATTGTGTTTAGACCAAAATAGATAATTTTTAATTTGTTTTATATATCAATTGTGGTATCTATTAACTACAAAATTAGGTAATACAGCTAGCATGAAAGTACACCATTTTAGCTGTGGATGCTAATAAAGTCACTATGGTAGCTATGGGGTAAGTTGAGCAATTTGAACAGGGGTAAGTTAAGCCGTAAGTTTCTGAGAAGAGGCAAAGCTGGATAAGGTAAACCAAGCTTTACTTTCAAGGAGAAAGATGAGGGATTCTTCCCAAGAAGCGATGTAATCGCAAAACTCCCCAAACCTCAGAGTCCCAGCAGTTTGTTTTCCCCTGCAACCTGGACAGGTGGGATATTGAGTAAAGGGGCAGGTGAGATATGGATGGAAGGAGGGAGGGGGGTAGATGGAACGAGAGTAAGATGAAGGGAGGAGTTTAGAGAGGATGAAGGAGGCCCTCCTGTCACCAAACTAGGATTCACGTTTACGGATTTAGTTCAGTGTTTTCTTTCCAAAAACACAGCTGTTAAGGTTCTCTTCCTAAGCGCCCTTTAAGGCATTCTCAGGCCTATGTTAAAATGTTTTTTTTGTTGTTATATGCAATTATAATTTAAAAAAAAGATTTGTACCTGTTGAATTGTGTATTATAAATAAAAAAAAAAACATGGATTTGAAGAAGCGTCTTATTTAATTCAGTACAGACTGTATAACTGGAATATCTTAATCCAGGGAGGGAGGGAGAGAGGGGGAGGAGAGAAGGTGAGGGGGGGGGGGGGGTTAGGAGGGAGGGCGGGGGGAGGGAAGGAGGGAGATGGCTCAACTTACCCCACTCCTATGCTCAACTTACCCCAGACACGGGGTAAGTTGTGCCACGACACCACTTTTTTTGAACATGCTATATTATCAAAACAGTTATGTTTACACTCATTCTGTTTGTTTGTAGGGATGCACAACATCCTGAAATATATGCACATATA